>NW_025837989.1:45876-49496 GCF_002878395.1 Capsicum annuum | reverse complement strand
AAAGATTTTCCTTTTGTTTCTTTAGTAAACATTCACAATTCGAAAACTCCAAAAAGATTTTTTGGAATAAGAGCTTTTTATAAAAGAAAAATGCAAAAGATTGTGGAAGTTTTGTACATTTAATATAACGAAAATAACAAAAAAAATTCGTTCTATAGTTATTGGTGTCAGTTTTATGTGAAGCGTCAAATTAGAAATTCAAAAAAAAATTTATTGACATTGTTCATCGTATGTTTTTGGTCGTATCTCTCAAGTCAGGGTTTATATTGTTAATTAATCATTAACCGTCCAATTTGGATGAACTATGCACCCCTGATTCTCCTCTCTCGAGAGTAATATACGTAGGCAGCCTATTGTGGGTTCGGGAATCTTATTGGAAAAATTCAAAAAAGATTTTCTTCACTCTTTATTAGAGTAGATGTCATATACTTCTTCAAAAGAAAACAACAAAAAGATTTTGCTTTAATAGGTTAAATTTCATTTTCGCATTAAATGCAAAATTGAAAACCTAAAAAAATTCTCAATGGTAATCATAGATTTCATTTTGTATAGGGAGTTTAAATCTGAAATTCAAAAAGATTTTTGTCAATTCTTTTGATAGTGGTTAGTTTCTTTTCTTCTTAAAGTTTCAAGAAAAAAAAAAGAAGAAAAAGAGTTTAATTGACCATTTTGGCAAGACTTCATGAACTACGCATACCTGATTCTCCTCTCTCGGGAGTGAGATACGTTGGCTCCCTTCTTGGGTTCGGTAATTTTTTCAAAAAAAAAAGAGAAAAAATAAAAAAGGGTTTTGAAAAACGGTGTTGAACTCTAATGCATTTGATGTTTCGTTTGTTAAATTAGTTTAAGGTGGTTGGTTTGTGGTATTTTGGCTGGTCCTTCATAGTGCACAAAGTTATAGAGAAAGTTATGGCCAACTAGGATACCGAGTTTATTGTCACTAATGTAATAGGGAGTTCGGGGAATGATAATTTAGGAGCTAATGAAGAGATTTGGAAATTAAGGCAACAAATGATGGAAATGCATCGACTTAAATGGGTTGCCGCCTCCTTCAGTTTCCACTGATAATCTGGAATATCTTTCTAGCTTACCTCCCATGTCACATAAATAATTTCCCATTTTTATTGACATGCCACAACATATATCAGGGACTACTCCGAGGCAAAGCTATCCAAACACTTCCAATATTCATTTCCTCACTCCTCAGCACAAAACTACGACTTACTCAGCTCCATCTGCTATTTATGCTTTTGAGGAGCCACCCCTGCCTAAAGCTCCTGGTTTTAATATCAATCTAACGGTTGTGATTCCTCACTCTACAAGTGACCCTGTATTGAATATTTCTAATGATCAGCATTATGCTCCCGAGCTCACATTTAAGTCGACTGGTCCTTATGGCTACACTCATCCTCCTGAATTTTCTCTTAATACTAGAAAGCTTGTTATAAAATCAAAACAAGAGGAAATAACTAGAAAATTGAGAAGTTTGGAACTGGCTATGAAGAATCTCCAAGGACTTGGGGGGTACAAAAGGGTCTTATATAAAGATCTGTGCATGTTTCTAGGTGTTCATCTCCCTCTTGGTTTTAATATGCCAAATTTTGAGAATTATGATGGACATGCGGATCCAGTGGATCATTTTAGACATTATTGTAACCAATTAAAAGGTGCCGAAGGCAAAGAAGAACTGTTTATGGCTTACTTTGGTGAGAGTCTTTCGGGTCTAGCCTCAAAGTGATTTGTTGATCAGGATATTGATAGGTGGGATAGTTGGGATGATTTAACTAATGAATTTGTGCAAAAATTTCAATATAATGTGGAATTGATCCCTGACAAAAATCCCTAACCAATATGGAGAAGAAGAATACTAAGAGTTTCAGGGAGTATATGATTAGATGGCGTGAACAAGCTGCTAGGGTGAAACCGCCAATGAAAGGAGGTAAAATAGTGGAGGAATTTATTCAAGTATAGGACGAAACATATTATCAACACTTGTAGCCTGCATTAGGCAAGCCGTTTATTGAGGTCCTTAAATTAGGGGAGATTATAGAAGATGGAATTAAAACTGGTCACATTGTGAGTTTTGCAACAATAAAAGTGACTACTCAAGTAATTCAAAAGGGTTCAGGATGTGTTAGGGGAGAAGAATGAGGAAGATGTATATGCAATCATAGTTGGACAGCAGGTATGATCAAGAAGACTACATCATCGTTGCTCCCAGGCCAAAGCCCAAGTTCATGCCCAAGCTCCACATAATCACTCCCAAAATTCATTATAGGCCCAAGCTCCTACAATGGCATGCACCAACTCCTCCGAGTCATTCTCTAACTCCACAAACATACCAAAGCCCTTGTAGGTTCGATTTTCTATCCAAGACAAATAATGAAATAAGGCAGAAGTTGAGAGATAGCTTCACATCGATTGGAGAATTGTATGACAGTTTATTTTAGAGATTGGTATAGTAGGTCATGATTACTCATCTCCTTGGGTTCACTCTTAATCGGTGTTCAAGAAATTTTGATCCTAATGTATAATATGTGTATTATTTTGATGCTTAGGGTCATAGTATTGAAGATTGTCGAGATTTGAAAATAAAAATTGAAAAGATGATTCAAGATGGATCAATTATGGTGCAGAACATTGAAAGTGAGGAAAGCTATAGTCATGCTGATATGCAAACCAGTGGCTAAGATGTCAAGTTCAGCAATTGGAAAGTCACTTCTCTCCCTGCTAGGAAGAGGTCTGGTAGTGTGTTTTGTTTTCTTTTATATTATCCAAATTATTTCAGGATTGTAGTTTAGGATCTATCTTGTTTTTTTCCTTTTGTTAGTTTATGTGCAAACCCTTCTATATTTTATTTCAACTAAATGAAGTGTCCTTTTCCCTTTGTATTTCAAATATGTGTTGTTTGTTTGTTTTCTTTGTACAGTACATTTTATGTTGATTCTAGTGATATGACATACCTACGGAATTTTCAGCCAGATCTTAAAATCTAATTTAACCATGAAACATTAAATCAGAGGACAAAAGTTAGAAAAGCATCTGAGAAATAGATAGAGTGCTGAGACATTTGGTGTCAAGTTAAAGCTTTCTTTGAAAATTAAGGCAATTATTTTGAGAATCACAAGAATAACTTGGCCATCAATTGAAAGACATGTCTCAATTAGGTCAAACAGTGGTTGCGTGATCCTATATCAAGAGGAACAAACAGAAAATCAGCTCCCCAAAAGCATGAATCGTTCGATGTATGGGATGCATAACAATGATGGGGTCGTATGCTAGAAAAGCGCAGAAGAAGTAGTGATGCACAGACATGGTCAAATTTAATGCTATAAAAGATGCCGCACATGATCTTCATCTACAACTTTTAAATTGCATGTTATGTACTTGCATTTTCAAGGATTGATATGACGAAGGCATTTCATTCTGCTATCCAAACATTGTGTCATCCTTTTTTTATCCCATTTAAGCCTTAGTTTTATTTTCTTTCATACACCTCTTTTGAAATCAAGATAGAGTCAGCAAAGCTCAAAAGAAAAGTTTCGATCAAAAGAATAAAGTCAGAAAATTTCAAAAAAAAAAAAGAAAAATGTGTCCAAAAAGGAAGAAAAAAGTGTCAA
>NW_025837989.1:8072-45776 GCF_002878395.1 Capsicum annuum | reverse complement strand
TATCCAAACATTGTGTCATCCTTTGTTTATCCCATTTAAGCCTTAGTTTTATTTTCTTTCATACACCTCTTTTGGAATCAAGATAGAGTCAGCAAAGCTCAAAAGAAAAGTGTCGATCAAAAGAATAAAGTCAAAAAATTTCAAAAAAAAAAAGAAAAATGTGTCCAAAAAGGAAGAAAAAAGTGTCAAGAAAATTAGAGTAAAAAAAATCACAAAGAAAAAAGACTCAAAAGAAAAAAAATCAGAATCAAGTAAAACAAGCTGCCAGAACTACGAGTGACCTAATTCTCCTCTCTCGAGGGTGAGATACGTAGGCTGCCCTACTTTGGGCTCGGTCAAATGAAATAAACAATTTAGTATTGCCCAGTTAAAAGAAACTGGGGCATGAGTTGATCATCATTTTTTAAGTCAATTCCAAAAATTATGTCTTACCCCACTTCAAGTGTCTTTGGACTTCATGCCATTCTTTCTTTCTAACCTTATCCAAAGGCCATTACAACCAAAGAAAGACCTTCAGATCAATCTTTGAGGATGTTAAAGCTAACACATGCAAGGGATATGATGATGAATTTGGGAACTACTTATCTTCCTCAACATAAGAAACTAGGAGAGAGATAAAAATAGGAGAGTCTTATCGGTGAAAACCCTTATAGGAACCATAAGGCGATGGTGAGCTAAGAGAAAGAAAATGAGAGAGGCTTGTTGACGAAAATCCTTCAAGGTGTCACTAGCCAAATGAGGTCTAAAATAAAATTGAACTAAGGAAGCAACTTAGTTTCAAGGCCATTAACTCAAGAACAATTGGTAGAAAGTTTGGATGGAAAGATCAGACAACTTAATCCAAAATTCATGGCATAATCATAAGAGTTGACTGTCATTTTTTGAAAAATGTTTTTGTTTCTTTGTTTCAAATGGAGACATTCATTTTCTTTTATTTCTTCTTTATATTTTTATTTTTTTGAGTTAGTTATCCAAATAAAAAATCATTGTCATTTTTCTCTTATCTTTGTGTAAAGGCCATTTCAAAATAAGTAAGAAAAGATTTCAAAACTAGCTACCAGCTTTTTCAATTGCATAAATAAAGACAAAAGTCAGCACATAAAAAAGACATGATTGTGAGCCGAAATGAGGCATGCAGAAAGTTTTGTCAATAAAAAAGTTTGGGAACTCGTGAAATACCAAGGTTCAAAGGGGTTTATCTGAGAAACATGGAAAAGCATAGATATTATGTTTGTTTTAGAGTCACTCTTAATAACCTGAGTTTGGGTCAATGAAGCATTAAGTCAATGATATATGCTAATGGGTGGAAGCAAGGTTAAATATGATAAGGGCAAGAGCGATCGCCGTGAAAGTGAAAGCCACAAACCAGCCATCATGTTTTAAACTCACAAGTTTTCTTTGATGAAACAGGAAACATATTACCTTCAAAGCAAAGACTTTAGAGCATAAACATCAAGGGCTGCAATGCCTCACTTTTACAAATGCAGGAAGCAATGTTGCTGCACAAGTTTCATAATCAAGTCATGGTAAAAATTCATCATCCTATATCCCTCAGAGACACGCTATTTTGTCCAAAGATTTCAGTTTCATTTGCTAGGTGATACACTCCTTATATTGAACCTTGACCCCTAGAAGACATACCTTTTAGTTGAGTCATCTCCCTTGATTCTTATAAGACATACCTTTTATTTAAGTCATTCCTTTTGATTCCCATAATACATACCTTTTAGTTGAGTCATTCCCCTTGACTCTTAGAAGACGTAGCTTTCATTCGAGTCATTTCCCTTGATTCCTATAAGATGTACCTTTTAGTTGAATCATCCCCCTTGATTCCTATAAGATGTACCTTTTAGTTGAGTCATTCCCTTTGATTCCTATAAGATGTACCTTTTAGTCGAGTCATTCCTTTGATTCCTATAAGATGTAACTTTTAGTCGAGTCATTCCCTTTGATTCCTATAAGACATACCTTTTAGTTGATTCATTCCTCTTGATTCCTATAAGACATACCTTTTAGTTGAGTCATTCCCCTTGACTCTTAGAAGACGTACCTTTAGTCGAGTTATTTCCCTTGATTCCTATGAGACGTACCTTTTAGTCGAGTCATCCCCTATGATTCATATAAGACGTACCTTTTAGTCGAGTCATCCCCCTTGATTCCTATAAGACATATCTTTTAGTCAAGTCATCTCCCTTGATTTCTATAAGACGTACCTTTTAGTCGACTTATCCATATTGATTCCTATAAGACATACCTTTAAATCGAGTCATTTTCATTGATTCTTATAAGATGTACCTTTTAGTCGATTCATCCCCTCCGATTTCTATATGACGTACCTTTTAGTCGAGTCATCCCTCTTGATTCCTACGAGATGTACCTTTTAGTCGAGTCATCCCCCTTGATTCCTATAAGACGTACCTTTTATTCGATTCATCCCCCTTGATTCCTATGAGACGTACCTTTTAGTCAAGTCATCCTCCTTGATTCCTATAAGACATACCTTTTAGTCGAGTTTTCTCCTTTGATTCCTATAAGACGTACCTTTTAGTCAAGTCATTCTATTTGATTCCTATAAGATATACCTTTTAGTCCAGTCATTCTCTTTAATTCCTATAAGATGTACCTTTTATTTGAGTCATTCCCTTTGATTCCTATAAGATGTACCTTTTAGTCAAGTCATTCTCTTTGATCCCTATAATGATGTGACTTTCAAAAAAGTCCTTTGATGATAAATTGGGGCAAAATTTAATTCTTGTGTTTGGAACTTCACTTTTCTGGCAAATGAAATCTCTTTATAATAATCTTTGTTTGGGAATTTTCTTTTAAGTTTTGATGTGAATTCAGGAGCCTGCCTGAAGAACAGGGCGAATAAATGAAAAGTCAAGCAACACGGTGAAGAAGTTGAAAGTCAAAAAACAAGGTGAAGAAATCAAAAATCAAGTAATAAGTAATGAAATTGCAAGTCGGGATCTCACCCGGAAAACAGAATGAAGAAATTGAAAGTCAAGCAACAAGTTGAAGAAATTGCAAGTCTGGAGCCCGCCTGAAGAATAGGATGACGAAAATCAAGCCAAAAGTCCAAAAGAAGCTGCTTAGATAGGATTTTTGTAATTTCATTTATGTTTTAACTTGTAATTTTTATTTTTGATGTAATGACAGAGCCGCGGACCGGAGCCTTGATAGAACCTCACTCGACTCTCCAACTCGGTTGTCCTTCTTCCTTCTGTTTTTTCCCTTGAATAATAGTCGAGTCAAAATTCTGTCTCTTTATCTGCTTCTTTGTATGAAAACACTTTGTGTTTATATGCAAAGATGTGCATGATGTAGACACATAATTTTGTCCCTCCCCGAAAGCCTTTTTACCATTTTACCTCCGTCTTACTACGTGCCCTCACCCATGTGATTATACCCCAAAAAAATAAAAAAAATGTTACAAAATTTTATTGAAACCCTAATATTCCCTTATTGTAACAAAATTCCTAACTAATTTTATCTCATCCTAACCACTTACCCCTACCCCACCTCATACCCCTACCCCTAGGCTCCCCCACATATTTTTATTCTCTTTTTTTCATAACAGCAGAGGAGGACCAAAATACGGAGGCCAGACCTCTATTTTTTCGTATATCTCCATTCACTCATCCACAGATAGAGGTCTACACACACTGACCTGCCCAAAAACACATAAAAAGTTGCCATCATCTCCTATTTTCCTCCAACTACACAGCAAAAAGAATACATACACAAGAGAAGATACACAAACCAGTGAAAAAAATAGGGGAGAGAACACTCTATTCTCTTCATTCTCATACTCACGCACATAAAGTGAGATAGAAAGGGAAGGGAGAATATAGAGGGGGGATTGGTAGTTGAAGAATTGATTAATTATTTTATGAATGGATACGGGAAGGGATTGGTCTCGATAAAGTAAATTTGGATAATTTTGATTCATTGATGATGTTAAACGTGATAGAATCATGATAGATCGACCCGGGTAGGCAAATAGTAGGTTCAGGTAGGCAAATTTAGAACTTGTGGATTGTTGAATGTTCAAATGTTTGTTGAATGGTTTTATTTTATAAATTTGGATCAATTGTATTTATTTGGCCGGGGAATGCCCCGAAGGAAGTTGCATTTATTCACCGGGGAATTCCCCGACGTATCATGTTTTTGAAGGAGGTTCGTGATCAAGGACCGAGGCATCGGGTAAAGCACAGAAGCGTAGTTTAGGATTAGTGTAGGTTAGCGTAAGTTTACGTTTTTGTATTTTGGGAATGTATAATTGGACTAGACATTATATTTTAGATTTTTTTGTTTTGTGTGTTTGATTGATTGTTTTGTGTGTTTTGTGTGGTTTATACATTCGTAATGTCAAATTATCCGATACACTCCACCAAGCGACCGTGGTCGAACCACAGGATCGAGAGGTGCCTAACACCTTCCCCTCGATTTTCAGAATTCCATAGCCAGAATCTCTATTCGCAAACCAGTTTCAAAAAGTCAAAAACAGTTTTTGAAAAAGATTTCCAAAGGTGACTTGGCACACCTGATTATGTCAAGTGGCGACTCTGAGTTTTGAATGTAAACATAATCCTTTTTTGGGAACAAATCTTTATTTTGTCACTTTAATAATAAAAATCCTTTCAAACCTTAAAATGAATTCTTTCGGTTAAAAAAGAGGGTGTGACAAGTAACAGAAGAAGATGCCATACCACCAGGTGCAGGAGCAGAAAATAAAGCCACAGGACCCTTATCGCCCCCGTAGCGACCTTATTAAACGAATAATCCCTGAGTCGATGGCCTGCCTAGCCACACTTGAAGCATTTGCCCCATCCTTCTTCGCAATAAACTCGATGAGGACGACCACAAATCAACAAGGAGGACACGAAGAAACTGACTGACCTCCACTCGCCTGAGATTAGGCAACCTATGCTCAAGAATTACCACCACCTTAATGACAACTGTCTCCCAACTGGTAAGGAACACTAGCAGAAAAGAAGCCAAAACTCCCCCACTTCTTTTTCTGCCACATGACACCATCTCTACCACCCTAGTACTGAGCACCTCCCTAATCAGAAAACCTACTCTACCACCCTGGGACTGAGCACCTCCCTAATCAGAAAACCTACTCCTCTTTCCCTACCTATCCCCAAACTCCGCCTGCCTCTTCTTCACTGCATATGAATAGTCAATCTCTAGATGTCCATATCTCTAACCAGCAAGGTCGTCTTGCTCTCCAGAATCAAATCTCTATTCAATAGAAGAGAACTTTCTCATTCTCGACCTCATATCAGCCACTAAGTCAAGAGCATACCTTGATAGCTGATGGAACTTCAATGCATATTCCTTTACCAACATCCTCTCTTGCCTGAGGTTCACAAACTACTCCATCTTAGCTTTCCTCAACTCTTGGGGAAAAATCAATCCAAAAAGACATTAGAAAAAGCCTCCCACAGCTCTTCCTCATCCATATCACCCCTATCTCGGTCCCACTCCTAATACCACTGATAAGCAACATCCTTGAGATGATAAGCTGCAAAGTTAACCCCCTCTATATTATTATCCTAGATCACTCAAAATTTCTTTTCCATCTCATCCAAGAAGCCCTGTGGATCCTCCTCCACCTTCACTCCAGTAAAAGTTGGAGGACCCATCTACATAAATTAACCAACCTTTGTGGCCTCAGCAAAAAAACCACTAGATATATCTCACTCAGCCTGAGCAGTAACCAACTGAGCAATAACATAGATAGACTGATGAAATTCTACATCTGTCATGTTGCCCTGAGAGACCTAAGGAGAACCAACTGGAAAGGGAGAAACTCCAGCATTATAAGGAATAGGACCATGAGATTGAAGATGTACTCCATAAGTAGGATGTACCCCTTCAACATTATCCCCAAATAGGATGAAAGAATTTCCTTGTGTTCCTGATCTAAGAGGCATGATCTATAAGATGAACAAACAAGGATTAGAGAAGATATGAGGATTGAGAACTCAATCTTAAAGATAGAATACCAAGAAAGTGAAACATTCCTAAATATCTTGTAGTCCTTCTCTTATGAGTATGGTATGCTACACACCCCTAAAAGAGACTCAACTTGACATGGCTTTGTGGAATTCCCAGTTGACCATGAACCTGAAGCTCTGATACCAACTTATCACGACCTGAACCATGGCCCAGATGTAATTGGCATCCCATGTCCAACCAGGACCGGGGACCGCCAACTTTACCCAACCCAACCACCTTTATCCATCCTTTGATGGGCTGAATTTTGAGCATATAACAAGATTGCGTAAATGTTATCATAAAAACACAGGGATAGGGTGATGACCGTGACCGACCCAACCAAGTCTAACCACACCAAACCAACCATCTAACCATACCAAACCAAACCAACGGCCATAAACCAGGACATAACCAAAGAGAATACCAAAACATAATATGATAATCAATCCAAAAATGTAATACGATGGAACAACCAACAATATCATCCAAGGGTGTAAGACCCAACACCAATACCAATGCCAAGTCAAACACCAATACCGATCACGCCCATACCAACCCCCAGAAGCACCACAACGCCTCTATCCAAAAGAGTAAAAATATCTAGTCGAGACATGCCCCCAACCATGGACAAAACCAATATCCAAAACAAAATAAAAATGTCTAATGATGTCCATAATATAAAATGGAGCCTTCCAAAAGATGGAAGCTCACCACTTCAGTCCAAATATTATCCCCAACTCAATCACTATGTAGGAGGAGTCGAACGACCAGTTCCTGTATAGCGTGGGTATCCAGCCGCCAGTAGATGGGTTAGCAAATAACCGCTAGCATAAATCTCAGGATAGGGATAAGATAATGCCAGTTAAGAAACCAAGTAAAACCATCCAATGCACATATCCATACATATATATGTAACCATGCCAGGAAAAGGGATCCGAATTTAGCATGCCGTTAAAACCTTTACCTGGGTTGTGTAGCTTTATCGTCCTAAACTACCCATGGGCGATATGGGTTCAGCTCCCCTTGCTGAAACAGCCCTAGTGCGTGTATCCGCATGACCAGGGAAATATCCCATGGGATGAGTGATACATCCTCCAATAAAGTGACACACGCACACGATCTACTAAGACCAATCCTCATATTAACAAATATGGGTTTCCAATTTTGGTCCCTCTGGGACCGCCACCTTCCACGACTTTGCCACACACCCCGCCATTAATGCCCAATTAAAACTATTTTCAAATAACCATCAAATCCATTTAACATTTTATTAACCAAGGCCAATATTAGTGGTATCGTCATACCACCCCATTACTTGCAAGCAATATCCGTAGCCAAAGCTTTTAAGTTAAGAGGACTTTCAAGTGCCCTTCTATATACTATATTAAACTACTCGGGAGACTTCCATGTTCCGCACAAGCATAACCATTTAGCCTTTAGTCCTTTTAAACTATTCAAATCTTTATTATATAAGCTGAAAATAAGCAAGAGTTTCTTTAAAAGAAGTTAATGCAATGAATATACCGTTATAAGCATTTGATCAAACACCTTGGGGGCATAATATAACCAAAACCAATTCCAAAAACCATTAAACCATCCATGCAATCAAATTATCCAAAACCACCATTAATGCATAAAAGAGCATAATTAAAACCATAAGTAACCATAACCAAGCGTTTAATATCTAAACCCCCAAATAATAGTTGGAGACCATAATCTTGAAGTAGTAAAACTAAGAAATCAATCATATAAACCATTCCTTTAGTTGAAATTACAATGAGGGAAGAGAATCATGCCATATACCGAAGAAGATGGAAAAAAATCACCAACACAAGCCCCAATGCAATCATTTAGTTAAAACCCTAGCTCTCTTGCCCCAAAAGTGCTTGAGAGAATTATGGAGTGTTTTGGAATAGTTTATAAATGTTAATGAATAGAATAATAGGGTAAAGAACCTCCTAAGTGTATTAGAAGTCATAGGTCCTAATTAGTGTAAGTAGGGAAATGTCCAGAATAACCCTACTTATGTACCATAAAAACCCATCACAGGGCTACAACTGACCCATACGAGTCATACTCTCCTATTCGATTGGTTTCCACCAGTCGTACCCAAGCCTCAACCTTGGATCAGACACTGTCTAGTATACAACTCATCCAACCAAGTCGTAACCACAGCATATGATCCGTACCCATGACCCATATCCCTGGAAAAATGAAATACCAGGAGGATCAAATACTGCCCACCATACGTGTCACTCATACAACTCATACCAAGCCCTACTACTCATACCCCTAAGTCACACCCATTCTAGTAACCAAAACTATCCCACCAACTAGCATTGGTAAGCATATTACAGGACTATTCCACTCGTACCCCAATATACGGCTCAAACCCATGAGTCATATAGGGTTCGGAGAATGAATTTCAAGGAAAATTTCTAAGGCTGAAAACCTAGGTTGTATTATTTCCTTGATTTTTGTGCATTATGGGGTTTCAAGCCTTCCTATAGTAGCTATAGGTTATTTATGACTTGTTAGAACTGTCATTTTGGTGATCAGACAATTCGTTTGAATTTTTGGCTCATTTTCCTATTTTGGAGCTTTCGTTGTTTAGGATTTGGTCTCAGACCAAAACTCCTAGTAGATGACCTCAGATGGAAATTTCTATAGTTCATTAGCTTTGAGATGTCTATTTTAGGCTGGGAGACCTTATTTTAGGTCCCGAGGCTTCCTGACATGACCTAACCCGAGGCCTTATTGTAATGGGTATCCCAAGTCCAACTAGGACTCGGGATCACCCCCTATACCTAACCCAACCACCATCCAGATGCATATCCTAAGTCAGATGAATTCCAAAAATTTAACAAGATAGCATAATTATCCAAATCCAGACTCTGGGATAAGTCTATGACCGAGACCAACCCAAACGAGTCCAACCATCCAAACCCATCTGATAAATAAACCAAACAAAACCATGACTAATCCATACATCCCATACCAAATAGATTCCAAAATATAGATATATATAATCCAAAACATACAAGAATGGAACAATCATAAGTAACGTCTAATAATATCAGCCCCACCAATGGCAATACTAAGGATGATACCAATACTGACACCGCTTAGTAGTTCCACAAAAGCCTCTTACCGATCAAATAGTTAATCCCAAAATGCAATCACTAAACAAGAGCAGTAGAATGGCCGATTCCTGCATCGTGTGGGGATACAGTTGCACGAAGACGGGTTAGAGAGAGAATGCTAGCAAGCACTCAGGATAATTATAAAATAATTCCAACTATTAAAACCAATTAAACCAACCATATGCATCTACAACCATACATATACATATATATATAACCATGCCGAGAAAGAAAATCGGGTTTAACATGCATTTAAAACCATTAACCTGGGTATGTGTAGCTTAATCGTCCTGGAACCACCTACGGGCTATATGGGTCCAGTATAACCCCCTGAACGGGCCCCAATATGTATAGCTGCACAAACTGAAGATACCACAAGAGTAGGGGATTCCCAAGTACCCTTCGCTCTCCATGATACATATGTACAAGTTTACTTAGAGGATTCCCGTGTACCTCGTAAGTATCATATATGGTCGTCATGACCAACCCTCATATCGGCAAATATGATTTTCCAGTGTTCGTCCATTGGACTCACACCTTCCACGGTTAGAAATAAAACCCACCATTATTGCCCAATTAAAACCATTTCTAACAAACCAAGCCATTATTCTATTATTATTAACTAAGGCTATAAGTAGTGTTATCGACATACCTACTATAGCTTGCAAGAAATGTCCTTAGCCATCCTTTTTTAAATTATAAGGGATTCCCATAGGTTACATTATCAAGTTGACTTATGGGAATCCCATGTACACCACAAGTATTTCATTATTATGTTTTCTTGGGGGATTCCCTTATACCCCACAAGGCTTTCAATTAAACCAACCATGACCACCAAACCCTTACCATTTAACCATTCCAAAACTATTTAAGCCATTAATAACTTTTAGGGTTCCATTACCAATTATACCATGCGTAGTTTGATAAAAATCCAACAATTTAACCAAAAGCATTCTCATAGGCATTTTACCAAACATGTTGGGGGCATAGTCTTTCCAAAGCCAAATCAATTACCAATTAACCATTCCTATGCAAAAACAATTGTTCAAACCATCATAATAATATGAGAACCATAAGTAAAAAACATGGGAAAGCCAAAACCAACCATTTCAACCAAAACCCAACATATATTTGAAAGCCCAAAACTATTCAACATTTATGCCATGAAAATAGTTCATAAGACATGCCTTTAGTTGGAACAAACAATGAGGGATGAGTAACTTTCCTTAGATTAGAAGATGATGGAGAGAAATCACCTTACCAAGTCCTCAGTTTGACCCTATGGATGAAATCCTAGCCTTTCTTAGCCCCGAAGCCTTGAGAGAATTCGAGAGTGTTTTAAGAGAGTTTCTAAATATTTAAGAATAGAATAATAGGGTAAATAATATACCACGTGTGGTATAAGTCATGGGTCCTTAAGAGGTTAAGAGGGGAAATATCTAGTTACCCCCAACTTAAATTGCATAAAAATCCTATCAAATAGTACGACTACCCCATACCAATCATACCCTCCAATATGAGTGGTATCCATCACTCATACCCTAGGCCTCCCCTTGGATCCACCACTGTCCACCATACGACTTAACCAAACCAAGTCATACCTGAACCACACGATCAGTACCCCTAAACCGTATCACAATCAAAGAAAGTTTAAACACTCTCTACCATATGAGTTGATGGTATGACTCGTACCCTAACTCACAACCCGTGGTGATCCACTCATACTCAGATCAACGTTATTTTACTAAGTCTCAAATTAAGTGAAGGAGAAACCCCAACACTACGAATCATTACCAGCTATACGACTCGTACCATAAAAGTCGTACCCATTCTAGAAACCAATCCAATCCACCAACCAATACTGGTTAATATATGACCACGAGCATACCAACCGTACCCCATTATACAGATGGTACCCACAAGTCATATGTAGTCCAAAAATTAAAAATCCAGGAAATTTTCTAAGGGTCAAAATCCAGGGTGTTTCATCTTCCCACTAGAATCATTCATCCCTAAATGAGGTATAAGGTAGTACATGCATGACTTACACCCCTTTAGATGCCTCAACTCTTACCTTTAAGACAGAAAATAAAAATATAAGGAAATCAACCTTTCCTTTTACAAACTCAAAAAATAAAGATGTGATCAAGAGCACATACCTTCTGCATGAATATCCATCAAAGAAAAGTACTTCATGTCCTCTTTCACTTCTCATTTAGCCTCTTCTACCTTGTAGTTCCACCATAGAACCTTAACCAAGGCCACGTCCTTGGTCCGTAACCGAACCTGCCAATCCAGAATCTCAATTGGGATCTCTTCATAAGACAGAAAATCCGAGATACCCAATCCTTCCAAAGGAAAAATCAATGAAGGATCACCTATACACTTTCTTAACATAGAGACATGAAATACCGGATGAATGAAGCTCAAGATAGAAGGCAATTCCAACTCATGTGCCATATTACTAACCCTCCGCAAAACCACATAAGGACCAACATACTTGGGACTGAGCTTCATCTTGTTACCAAACCGTATCACTCTCTTCATGGGAGACACCTTTAGGAATGCCTTATCCCCAACCTCAAACTCCAAGTCTCTATGCCTTATATCTGCATAAGACTTTTAGCAACTTTAAGCAACCTTAAGTATATCTGAAATTGCTTTTACCTTATCCATAGTCTAATAAACCAATTCCAGACCAAACATATCTGCCTCACAAAGATCAAACCATCCAATAAGAAATCTATACCTTTTGCCATCCTAATTCTAGAATGGTAGCTATTGTTGTAAGCAAATTCTACAAAAAGTAGATGCTCAACCTAATTTCCACCATAATCAATCACACATGCATGAAGAATATTCTTTAATTTCTAAATAGTCCTTTTTACTTGCCCATCCATTTGTGGGCGGAAAGCAGTACTCAGACTAACCTTAGTCCCCAGCCCTTTCTGAAATGACCACCAAAAATGAAATGAAAACTGCATACCATAATCAGAGATAATCAAAAGAGAAACCCCATGCAGCTTCACAATCTCACGAAGATACAACCTCGTATAATCCTCAGTTAAAAAGTTAGTCCTCACCGAAAAGAAGAGGGCCGACTTTGTCATCCTATCCACGATGACCCAAATCTAATCAAATTGATTTTGAGATTGAGAAAGATCGATAACAAAATCTATACTGACCGTCTCCCATTTCCATTCTGGTAATTTGATTTCTTGATACAACCCCCCTGGCCTCATGTTCTGAAATTTCACTTGTTGACACACTATGTATTTGACCTCAAAATCATCCACATCTCTCTTCATACCGTTCCACCAATACATCTCCTTGGTATCATATTAAATTTTTCTTTGAACCAGGATACATAATATAGTGCAATTCATTCACCTCACCCAATATCTTTTCACGTAACCCTTCGATGTCAGGAACACATCACTTTCCTCGGTACCTCAAGGTACCATCACCACTGATCTCAAATGCCATTACCTTTTTCCCACCTACCTCACCCTTGATCTTTATCAATATAGGATCCAACATTTACTTCTCCTAGAATAATTTTACTAGCCCAAAATAAAGCATGATGTGGAGTGAATTTGTGGACAATGCCTAGATTACAAACAAGCCAAATCCATGACATGTCCTCAAGGTAAGTATACTCCTTTTCCTACTCCTAGTGTCCCATGGATGGATATTTCCATGGATTTTTAGTTAGGACTTCCTAGAACTAAGAGAGGATATGGTAATATATTCGTGCTAGTGGATAAATTTTCTAAAATGACTCATCTCATACCATTCCATAAGTATGATGATGAATCTCATGTTGCTTCTTTGTTTATCATTAATGTACTTAAATTCATGTGGTCCCTCAAATTATTGTGAGTGATAAGGATTCCAAGTTTCTTAGTCATTTTTGGTAAAGTCTATGGGGTACACTTGGTACGAAACTTCTGTTCTTTACTTCTTGCCAGCCCCAAATGGATGGACAAACCAAAGTAGTTAATCAGACTCTTGAAAGCATGCTTAGGTGTATGATTAAGGGAACCCCAACTTCTTGGAAAGACCGTTTAACCTTGATTGAGTTTGCATATAATAGGTATTTTCACTCTTATATTGGAATGTCCCCATTTAAAGCATGTTATGGCTTTAAGCCTTTGTTTCTATTAACCATGACTCCTTTTTCTAGCCATGGTGTTGTAATTTTAGATGTCAATCAAAGATCAAGAGAGATTATGAACATCCATTCCAAGGTCAAAGAGGCTATTAAAAAAAATAATTCACAAGTGGCCAACTGGAAGAATTGTGGGAGAAAAGAGGTGATCTTTAATCTGGAAGATTGAGTATGGGTCTACTTTTCCAAATAAAAGTTCCCACATGTTTGAAAAAGGAAGCTAAGTCCAAGGGGATATGGGCCTTTCAAAGTGGTTAAGTGAATCAATGACAATGCCTACATGATTGACTTACCAGATGAGTATAATGTTCATAATGTTTTCAATGTTAGTAATTTTTCTCATTATGTTGTAGGTGAGCCTTTAGATTTGAGAACAAATTCTTTTCAAGAAGTAGAGGGTGAGCATGGATCCTTCAAAACTATTTACTCGTAGTAGAGCAAAAGAGCTTTAAGATCTTCAAACTATGTTTTCGAGGAAAAAGGCTTTAGAGGAACTTGAAGGGTATAAAAGGAAGGCATTTAATATATAGAAGGTGAATTGATGTGAAGAAAGAGAAAAGAAGGGGATAAGTGTGCAAATATACACTTCTTAAATTCAAAGATTCACAAAAAAGAGAGTCAAACTAGGCCCTTGTTTCATTAAGGGCATATTTGTAAAAACAAATATTCATTTTATTTTCTTAGTATAAATAGGATATTTCCTTATTTTGCATGGTAGTTTTTGATGAATATTAATTGAAATTTGTAGTTTTTTCTTAGTGAGTAGTTAGTGAGTACTTAGTCTTGGGGAACTCTAGTAATTGTTAGTGAGCTTGTTTGATTGATGAATCAAAGGTTATCCATTTGTGGTTAATTTGATTTTCTTTGATTTGTTGAGTAGGATTGATTCTAAGTTGTTGAAATTAATTGGGAGGTGAGGGTTTTAGCCGCTTGTTGCCCATAATTTCAATAGCCTGAGTATTAACCCACATATCCTTTTCTTTCTTATCTTTTATTGTTGTCATTCCTTACCCACCAATGTGGGATAAGTTTCTTACAATACAAACTACGCATAATATATATAAACATGTCCTTTAACTTGACCTCAAATCATATCTATGACCTACAATTTAGGGTGTGCACAACTAGACACTTAAACTTATATAAAATTAAACAAGTAGATACACACATCCTATGTGGCATAATACGCATAGGAGACCATGCAGGATAAGAATTGGCCATGTAGGATGCCACATATGTAATACGCCACACTTTTCTTATCTTAAACACATTCCTAGAATTTTAAGAAATAGCTTCCAAAATGAAGAATATTTAGTTTGTATGGAATTTTCCATAATTATACCTCCTATTATGTGAAAAATTGAATAAGCTTTCCATTGATACCAAATTCGTCCAATTTTGACACTTGGTGAAGGAGTTATGACGTTTTTAAGTTGGCAGTATGCCACCTGGGCACTCAGCGCGTCACGAAGAAGGGTAAAATAATGATTGTCAAATTATAGTGCCCCTCCGTAATATTCCCACATCGTGGAGAAGCCCAAATTCCTAATTGTCCCATTCCAGTAGACCGACGCGATATTGGCAAATCGCGAAGAGGGCTAATTTTTCAGTTGTCGATTTCCAGTAGCCCGAAGCGATATTAGTGCGTCGCACCAGTGGCTAAAATGGAATTCCAAAGGAAAACTGCAATATTGGTGCATCACGGAGTGAGCCCAGTTTCCAATTGTCCTATTTCCAGTGAGCTACCGTGATTGTGGTGCATCATGGTGGCCACCCAACTCAAAAAAATGTTACGTTTTCTAGTTCCATTTAGAGGTTTAAAAAGGGTATTTTGGTCAATTTTCAAGGCCCCAATCCATCCAAAACATAAGATTAATCATATTCAAAGTACTTTGTGCTTATTATTCATCATCCTCCTTAAAAGCAAAATCCCAGAGCTCTAAAACCTCTTCTCCAAGAAATCAAAATCCTCCATTGACTCTCCAAGAAAGCGTAAGATTGAGGATTCCCAAGGCAAAATAAACAAGAATCCATCTCCAAGAACTCAATTAGGAATTAATAATTCAAGTTTCTCCATCTAATCATCTATCAAGGTATGTGGGGTTTATGAACAAGGATTTTCTTCCATTCTTGTGCCCAAAACCAAGTTTTTATTTAAAAGTTATATGATTTTGAATGATTATTCATGAGATTTAAAATAGGGTTCATACCCTTTATTGCTCTTTGCAAGATTTTGAGATTTCAAGTATTTTAGAAGTTGAATTGCATGTCTATTTTCATATTTTTATGCCTATTGCAGTAATTTATAAATTTTGAGATAAATTATCATTGTTTTCAATATCAAGAATGACTTTATGATGTTTTGACATGAGATTGAAGCATGGGTTATTACCCCAAGATTTAATGTTATGATTTTAAGAAAGATGATGTTTTGAGTATCTTATGAGTAGATTATTTATAGTTTTTCAGGAAACCTTTGATTTTTTGATTACTGGTTTAGCTTTTGAATCCACTTTACAGATTATTATAGTTTACAGATCTCAAAAAAACTTTATTTATAGATTTACTCAAATAAATGCATAACTGGTTTTTCATATAAACCCTTATGCTAGTTTTAAAATGTGGATTTCCAATGGTTTGAGCATACAGATTTAAGAGGGAGTAGTATTTAGCACCGAGTGGGAAGTATGGGATTAGCGTACCCTATCTTCCATAGAACTACGATCCAATGTAGGTACTGATTGAGATTATTCCCATTTCTATATAGATGACAAATTTAGCTCATGATCGATCACATAGAAAGTAGGTTATACTCCCTGGCAAGAGTATGACACCTCTCCCCAACGTGAGATTTTTTACTTAGGAGGCAAGATGTTGGAATTCATGTAGATTAAATGGTTTATGTCAGTTAAGAGAACCTCCCTAACAGTAAAAGCTTTCAGAATAGTTTTAAAGTATTTTTTCCTACTAGTAAACCAAAGCTCTGAAAGAATTCCCTTAAGATAAAGTGTTTTCCCTACAGTTTAATAGTAAAGATTTTTAGAAAACTAAGTATAAAGGCTCACAGTTTACTCAGATTATGCTTTACAAAAAGATAACAGTTATAAACTTCAACTTTTAGATTTCAGATTACAGAAGTGAGCTCTTTGTACACTTAGACAGTATGATTTATGGACAGAATACAAGTATAGCTTTCAAAACTAAATGTTATGACTCACTAGATTTATAAAGTATGGTTGATTTATTATTCATGATCTCAGTATTTTAGATATTCCAGCTTATGTGAGTCATTTACATTTAGCATGCATTGTTTTATAAATTATGATGATGAGATGATGTTTTACTTATGCATTTTTACCCCCATATACTTAGTGCATCCTCAAAGTACTGATCCACATATATGTCTATGTGCTACATTGTCTCATAATGTAGGTTCAGGTGCTCAGTATCAGTAGTGTGAGTTATTCGAGCATCTCCATCTACATCTTACAGTTGGTAAGTCCTCATAGTTCAGGGATTTGTTCACTCAGATTTTGTAGCTATTCAGTTTACATAATTTAGTATTCTTTTCAGACTGCTCGAGTTAGCTGGGGGTTTGTCCCAATGACTCTCTAGATGTTAGTAGTAGAGGCTTGTCAGACTACTAGTTGTGATTCCGCTTATTCAGTATTGATGTTTCATATATTATATTCAGATTATTCTTAGTTATTTCAGACAACTTCTGCATTTAGTATGACTTTTATGTCTCTATTACCTTGATTATGAGATTTATATCTAATAGAAGGTAGACAGGGTTAGCTTAAGTCTACTCATAATCTTGAGCACCGTGTGACGTCTCAGAATTAGATTTTGGGGCATTGCAACATAAGACATGTGTGTCTATATGTTCAACTTTATACAAGTTTACGTTTTTGGAAAAAATTACTACAATATTGATATAAAACTGGAATTAATAATAATAATAATAATAATAATAAAAGAATAGTCATAAACATTGTGTTGTGGCAAGCCACTGCCTTGAAAGCGATTTCGGCCTGACTCCGGTGCAAATCCTTCTAGTCGGTAACTCCCCAAGATTCCACAACTACTTTCAAACACGTGTACTTGTGGATGAAAGTTTGGAGGTTACCCGAACCAATTTCCCAAAATAATTCAAGAGGAAGAGGAAAGGAGGAAGATCTTTTTCTTTCTTTTTGTGGCGTATTTATCTTCTCCAAAGACAACCTTTATATCAGATTTCAAAGTGAAGTTGCAAGAATGAAACTTAATGGTATTAAAGAACAATTAATTCAAAGTATAATAAAATGTTACTGATACATATTTTTCATTTGGAACGGATACGTAGATTCATTTTATTTGAAACATACTTCTTTATTCATTGCATTACAAAAAATATTTTAAGAAGCATTAACTCTACATTCCCCCACTAATGAAAAAATAAAAAATATGAATAAATTCTGGTCAAAAGGAAGGAACATGTACTTAAGTGTCAATATCTTTCGATTTGAATTGACACATAGTAATGTGAGGTAACAACAAATATCCAAAAAGTGAAGTACATTTGAACTAGATGGGCATAAGTTGAGACCCCCTCAACATATACCATATCCTTGATTTTAACCAACCTCCGTGATATTACAAAGTACTTTTTATAGTTATACACACAAACCTTGGGTCTCATTAGTGCTCTAGAAAGAAGACCCAAGTCTTCCATAAAAGTCGACCAACCCTTTGCACTTACGTAGGTGATCCATCAAGTCTGTCTCATAGACCATCTTAAGGCTATGGATCATTAAGAGCAAAATTAAGCTGCAAAATTAAGCTCAACCTTATAATACACTACCTTGCACCATAAGGATAGGATATGTAGTGTTTATTGAAGGCCTATATGGTTTCGTTTGACCACAAATAGGTATCCACCATATTACCTCAATTCATGGGCTTTAGCCTCATCCTCCTCGACGATTCAAGGACCATTTTCCCTATTAAACCCTTGGTCACAGGATCTACTAAATTTCTTTCAGGCCTTATATATTTCAAGGAAATAACACCATGTTTCAATAATTGTTTAACTGCACCATGTTTGATGCGAATATGTCTCTTTTTTTCATTATATACACTATTTTTAGCAATCCCAATTGTCATCTGTGAGTCACAATGTAAAGATACTGGTGAGAATTGTCTTCCCCATAAAGGCTTATCTGCCAAAAGTTCTCTCAGCCACTCAGTTTCTTATCTCAACTCGAGAGCAATGAATTCAGATTTCATGGTAGAACGTGCTATACAAGTCTGCTTTGGAGACTTCCATAAAATAGAACCTGCACCCAACGTAAACACATAACCACTAGTCGAGCTAACTTCATCATTGTCAGTCACCCAGTTTGTATTACAAAAACCTTCTAAAACAGTAGGAAATCTATTAAAATGCAAACACCAATCCATAGTACCTCTCAGATATCTTAATAAGTCATGAAGAGCATTCCATTGTTCACTACTGGGATTATGAGTATATCTACTCAATCTACTAACAGCATAAGCTATATCAGATCGAGTATAGTTCATGAAAAATATTACAGTCCCAATTATTTTAGCAAATTCAGTTTGAATAACACTAAAATATTTATTCTTTTTCAAGTGTATGCTAGGATCATAAGGAGTTCTCACTGAAACTACATCAAAATAATCAAACCTTTTCAACATCTTTTCAATATAATAAGACTAACTCAAAGAGAAACCATTAACAGGTATTTTGTTTTTTATCCCTAAAATCACATTATCTTCTCCAAGGTCTTTCATTTCAAATTTAGAAAATAAAAATTTCTTAGTCTTGTTTACAATATTCATATTAGAGCCAAAGATTAACATGTCATGCACATATAAACATATAATCATACAATATGATCATATTATTTTAGAATAAACATAAGTATCAGATGAATTAACAACAAAGCCATTATCCATTAATATGGAATTAAATTTTTCATACCACTGCTTAGGTACCTGCTTAATTCTATATAAGGACTTTCTCAATTTGCATACTTTATCCTCTTGTCCTGGGACCACAAAACCCTCAGGTTGAGTCATATAGATCTCTTCCTCTAAATCACCATTTAAAAATATTGTTTTGACATCCATTTGGTGTACCACTAAACTATGAATAGAGGCTAGAACAATAAGAGTCCTAATGGTCGTTATTTTAGTCATAAGAGAATAAGTATCAAAATAATCAATACCTTTCTTTTGGTTAAAACCCCTAATCACAAGTCTAATCTTATATTTATCAATTGTATCATCAGGCCTCAATTTGTTCTTAAATATTCACTTGCTACTTATGAGTTTACAACCTTTAGGCAAATCATACGAGTCTCAGGTCTGATAAGAGACAATAGAGTCTAATTTACTTTTGATAACCTCTTTCCAAAACATCGCATATATTGAACTCATTGCGTCATCATAATTCTTTGGGTCTTTTTCTATTAAGTAGATAGACACTAATTCACCATTTAAAGTATTGATATCAGAAAAGAAAATGGTGATAAAATCAAAACCAAAACTAGTTTCAGTTCTGCATCTTTTACTCCTTCTAAGTTCATTTTTATGCTCATTAGCAATAACATCAGATGCAGGCATAACAAAAGGGTTAACAGACGTAGATACAAAAGTATTATTTTGCACATCACTAGGCACGTCATTTTTCAAAGGAAAAATATGCTCAAAAAATTCTTCATCTCTAGATTAACAAATAGAATAATCATTTTATCACATAAATCTATATGTATCACTATTTTGAGCATAACCAATAAAGACAGTGTCAAAGGTCTTAGAACCTACATTTACCCGTTTAAAGCCAAGTAGACCAACCTTAGCCAACCACCCCCTACACTTTTAAAAATTTCAAGCTAGGAGCAAACCTTTTCCAAAATTCATATGAGGTTTTGTCTAACTTTTTATGAGGGACTATATTATGAATATATCATACAGATAAGGCGGCTTCCCCCATATATAGTCAGGTAGACCCAAGCTTAAAAGCATAGAATTCATCATTTCTTTAAGGGTTCTATTCTTTCATTTGGCTACACCATTTTGTTAGAGAGTATATGGAGCACTAAAATCATGGATAATATCATTTTTCTCACAAAAATCGTCTAGAGTTTTAGTACTATATTCACCACCTCTATCATATATAAATCTCTTGATTTTTCTATCTAACTGATTTTCTAATCTTGCTTTAAATTTTAAAAACATATTTTCAGCCTCATCTTTAGATTAAAGGAGGTATACCTTAGTGTACCTAGAAAATTCATTAACAAAAGTCATGTAATACATCTTTCCACCTTTGCTAACAGTGTTCTTGAAATCTGCTAAGTTTGAATGACTAGTTCAAGCAATTTAGTTTTTCTACTAATAACATATTTAAAAGGTTTCTTGGCATGCTTTTCTTCTATACATAGAGGACATATAGAAATGTCGTCAAAATTTACCGCGGGAATTAAATTCATTTTTCTAAGTCTTTTAATAGAAGCAATATTAACATGACCTAGTTTATCGTGCCACAGATTAATAAACTCAGTAATATAAGCAGAATTAAAAATACTTACATTATTAGTTGTCTCTTGAACAGTGTTCAGTATAACTAAACCCCCACTAAGGTATTCCTTCCTGACAAAGTCTCTTCCACGAGAAATAATTAGTTTATCAGATTCAAAAATAAGTTTAAGGCCTACTTTATTGAGAAATGGTCCAGAAACTAAGTTTCTACGGAGGGGGGAAACATATAGAACATTGTTCATGACTAATGTTTTATCAGAAGTTAATTTAAGAGAAATTTTTATTTTATCCATAACTCCAACAGTAGTGGAGTTACCATGTCGACGCACACGCCATCAATCGACTCGACAAAATCATGGAACAACTCTTTATTGGCATAGAAATGCCTTGAAGCCCCTGTGTCCAACACCCAGTCAGTCTTTTTAGCCATCAGGTTCATCTCGACAACTACTGCAGCAATCATTTCATCATCCTCAGCAAGATGAACTTGGACATCATTTTATTCTCCCTGTTTTTAGTTGCAAACTATCTCATATTTCTTTAGTAGATTTGTAAGTAACAAATAAATCAAATAAAGTATTAGTCATACGACTCAATAAATGTCTTTTAGCATTTTTGCTATCCTTTTTAACCTTCTTTTTAGCAAATTCATCAACACTCATAACAGTGTTAGAACCAGTAATAATGTTGGAACCATCATTAAACAAAACAAAATTAACTTCTAATTGTTCTAAGAAAATTAGAAGTTTTTGTGACCAACATTTAAAATTATTTTCGTCCAATGGCTCAAGTTTTGAAAAATCAGAGGAAAAGTTTTGTTCAAAGAAATAGTCATTTATCAATATTGTCTATAAGGAAATCGCTTTCAAATTATTGAAAAAAAATACTACAATATTGATATAAAATTGAAATTAATAATAGTAAAAGAATAGTCGCAAACACTGTGTCGTGGGAAGCCACTGCCTTGAAAGCGATTTCGGCCTGACTCTGGTGTAAATCCTTCTAGTTGGTCACTCCCCAAGATTCCACAGCTACTTCCAAACACATGCACTCGTAGCTAGAAGTTTGGAGGTTACTCAAACCAATTTTCCAAAATAATTCAAGAGGAAAAGGAAAGAAGGAAGATGTTTTTCTTTCTTTTTGTGGTGTATTTATCTTCTCCAGAGACAACCTTTATATAGCATTTGAAAGTGAAGTTGCAAGAATGAAACTTAATGGTATTAAAGAACCATTAATTCAAAGTACAATCAAATGTTATTGATACTTGTTTTTCAGTTGAAACGGATATGTAGATTCATTTTATTTGAAACATACTTCTTTATTCATTGCATTACATAAAATGCATTAAAAAGCATTAACTGCACATAAGTGCCTACTTGTGTACACCTAAAGTTGAAGGCCATAGATGTAATCTGAGGCCAAGTTCAAGGGCATATTTATGTATTGTGCCTACAAATTATTTTATAATCTCCCACTAGTTTGTAAAGTTTCTTATAATATCACACATAGCAGAAAGTATCGAAGTAGATTTGAACTTTCAATTAGTGTAGAAACTTTAAAGTTTGACAAACCATAATTCATTATGTCAAATAAAACTGAAAGTATCACACATATAACATTATAATAGCGACTAAACAAACCATAACTAACATTATAATAGAGACTAAACAAACCATAACTTACTTTAGCACTTTGATGGCCATGTGCAGAAGACCAATCCTCTAGATCTTGTTTAAAGCAGCACCGCTTCAATATTCACATAGGTGACACTAGTTATTGTGTCCCTATTACTTTAGACACTTGCTAAGAATCAAATCAACCTCCCCTAGTAACAGTTTGCACTACAGAGTTTTGTTATTATACCCTTGTTATAACGAGTATTTAACAACTTTTAACTCCTTACATAGAAGTGTGCAATTCATAGGAATTGGACTGACTAAAAGAGCACCGTGTATTATCAACACAAAGTAACTTGTTATTACCCGTTGAACTTGTATTGTTATAGTGTATACCAACTCAAAGTTGGGTTCCCATTACATGCGTTTAGTTCAAGGATTTTAGTCCCATTCCTTTACGATGTATAAGTACTGCATCTCTCTTTAATGCTTTTGTAAGTGGATTTGTCATATTCTTGCTTTATCTCAAATATACTATAGAAATAGCTTCATTTGTTACTAATTCTCTTATATAAGCATGTCTTAAGCTTATATATCTTGATTTCTCATTATAAATCTCATTGTGAGCTACACACATCGTAGTCTCACTGTCGCAGAATATGGAAATAGTTGGCATAGATTGTGGCCATAACTTTATATCTAATAACATATTCCCCAGTCATTCTGCTTCTTTTGCAGCAGCTACTAATGTAATAAATTTAGATTCCATTGTAGAATGGAAAATACAAGTTTATTTCTTGGATGCCCAACTAATGGTACCACCCCCTAAATTGAATATCCACCCCGTAGTGGATATGTTATCATTAACATTGCTGGTCCAACTTAAATCAGAATAACCTTCTAACACAGTAGGAAAACCACTATAGCATATGCCACATTGTCTTGTTCTTTTTAAATATCCAAGTACTCTAGCTATTGCTTTCCAATGATCATTATTATATTGGATTACTAGTAAACCTTAAAAGTTTACAAATAGAAAATGCCATATCAGGTCTAGTATAATGCATTGCATACATCATACTACCTATGGCACTCGCATATTTTAGTTGTACTACGGTCCTCCCAGTGTTCTGAGTCAATTTGATACGAAAGTCACAAGGAGTGTTGAACTCCTTAATGTCCAAATAACTAAAGTTGTTAAGGGCTTTATCTATATAGTGTGATTAGGTCATTTTGATTTCTACTTCTTTTAACTTTAATTCCTAAATATCTACTTCATTCAAATCTTTCGTTTTAAAGATCGAAGTTAGGTACTTCTTAGTTTCAGAGATTCCAAACATGTTCGTACCAAAAATTAACATGTCATCTACGTAAAGACAAATAATAACCGAAAAAGGTACAAATATAAACTCAAACTTTAATAAATGGTACAAATATATCCTCTGTCATACTTTGGGTACAAATGAACCCTTGTCGTTAATGAAAAGTTACAAATATATCCTTCTCATTAACGGCGAGACACGTATCAGCATCGCATTGGTTGACTCTTTTTAATTTATTTTATCTGTGAATAATTTAATCTATCCTAAATTATAACCTATACCCGGTCCAAATACCCAACCCGACCCATGTAATAGAAAAGCTTCAAGAGACATATCACGCGTCTCTATTCACACGTGTTTCTTTCTTCCTCTCTCACACTCTCACTCTCTCTCTAACCCAAAAAATCCTAACAAACGCGTCTGTTCGATTCATGAGTCCATCCATCTACCATCTAAAATCGAGTAGAAATTTGTTTAATAATGTAATGTTGTTTAATGTTCTAATGTTTGATTAATATTTTGATGTTGTTTAATGTTCCTCATGAACGACTGCTGTTTGTTTTTTCTGATTCATGAGCATCGATGAATCAGAAATTATTTTTGATTCATGACGATTGTAACCAGCTTTAAGTTCATGGTTACACCATTGTTCACCAACTTCAAAGAGTGAACAAGAAGACGACATTCTAAGAACAGAAACATCAGAAAAACTTGCAAAGTTTAGATATTTCTCGGCCAAACCAAGGTCCTCATTGTATCATAGGTCGGGTCGGGTTATTTGGACCGGGTATGGATTATAATTTAGGATAGATTAAATCAATTACATATAAAATAAATTAAAAAGGGTCAACCAATATGATGTTGACACGTGTCCCACCATGAGAAGGGTATATTTGTACCTTTACATTAACAGAAAAGATATATTTGTATTCAAAGTATGACAGAGTATATATTTATACCATTTATTAAAGTTAGGAGGTGTATTTGTAACTTTTCCGAATAATAACTCCATATTCCCTTGTGAACTTGGGGTAGATATATTTTTCTACTTGAATATGAACGAAACCATTGAATGGTATTACACTATCAAATTTTTTATGCCACTATTTTGGGGCTTGTTTCAAGCCATAAAGAGACTTTATTAATTTATACACTTTATTTTCATTTCTCAAAAGAAAAAATCTTTCAGGTTGGCGCATACAAATTTCTTCCTCTAAGTTTTCATTTAAGAAGGCAGTCTTAACGTCCATTTGATGAACACATAAATCATATATAGACGCTAACGACAAAAGTACTCTAATGTGTAAGGATAATGTAACGTAGGAGTTCGAGTAAACATCTATTTGTATATAGTTGTTTATTATTAGGACTTTACTTAAATAAGTTATGCAATTGTTCTAAGTTAGGAGTCCTTAATAGTGATGATTTTGGAGTCTTATTCTCCAAGACACTCATGTGTGTGTGTCTATACACGTGCCTCGCACGTATATCCTTTGATTATTTAAAACTAAATTTGAGTATTTCTTCGACTTTTTGAGCAAAATCAAAATTAGTTCAACTATTATCGATTTTTAAAATATAGAATTAAATCAAATAAAATTCAATTTATTTAATCAATTCGATTTGAATTCAAATTTTTTTTTACCTAAAGCGTCAAACCCATGATCAGTCTTGTATAATAGATATACTTATACACAAATATGAGCTGAATCAAATAGTATAATATTATACAATTATATTAAAATATATTTTCTTCCATCAATATTAGCTCTTTATTTATTTTTCGAAAAATCAACCTTCCTCAAAACCTAGATGTCACTAATGGACCAAAATAAAAAACTTACACCATATTTCTATTAATTCAAAAACGTTTGAAAATATATATATTGAAGGATAATACCTTTTCAGTAAAAAGGAAAAATTAATTTTAAATATTTTCTCTTCTTAACTGGCTTTTACTTTCCTTTATTCACTATGATTAAAAAAATATATTTTAGGACTGCTTAGTTATTCTCATATATTTTAGGTCTCTTTAATTTTTTTGATAATTAATTAACAATTGAAGAAAATAAGTAAAAAAAATAATTTTTATCTATTATAATGGTTTTTAATAAAGGATAAAAAATTAAAATAATATTTTACACTCTTCACTTTTAATATAGTACTAATTTAGTGTACGTTCTTTCCACGTGTGTCTATGTTAATTAATAAAATTATTTATAAAAAGAATAAAATTATTTTTTGTAAAAAAAAATGATTGTTGTTGATTTCAAAGTCTTAAATACTATGAAAATAATTAAATAATTACTTCTTATGTTAGGAACTGATTAAATGATTGTTCTTAAATATTAGAAAAATAAATAAATGACATGACTATTTATAAATATTAGGGAATAACGAAATGATTATTTTTAATAAGTCTTATTGTTGATATAGATATTGAATACGGTACTTCAATTACTATTTGAAAAATCATTGAATAAATAAAGTACATAACAAACTTACAAAAATTATGGTTCAATAGTTATGCCTTCAATCTCAAGATAATTTTTAATATAATCTCACATATGTATTTTGTAAAGCATAGAATTCATACCTTATCACTCCTTTTATAGAACAGAGAGAATGTTTTTGATAAACTCTCCACTAACTTATAAATAATATGATTTTAATTTTGTATGCCTCCAATCTCAATATAATCCCATATGTGGAAATAGAATAGATACCTTATCACTACCTTTGTAGGGTAGAGAAACTGTTATTCAATATATCCTCGGCTTACTGTGGATTCTGTGGAGAATAGAATAGATGCCTTACAAACCCTCGGCTAACTTACAAAAATTATGATTCAATAGTATGTCATCAATCTCAAGATAATTTTTAATATAATCTCATAAGTAGAGTCAACAGACCCTTGTCTAACTTATAAAAATTATGATTCAATAGTTATGCCTTCAATCTCAAGATAATTTTCAATATAATCTCATATGTAGAGTCAACAAACCCTCGACCAACTAACAAAAATTCTGATTCAATAGTCATGCCTTCAATTTTAAGAGAATTTTTAATATAATCTCCTAAATAGAATCTATGGAGGATAAAATACATACCTTATCACTATCTTTGAAACATAGAGAAATTATTTTTTATAGATCGAACATTCATCTACCATTTGTATTAAGCTAAACGGTTTCAAATATAGACATGATAGTAATTAATATTATAGAATAAATTTTATATCGATATTGTGGGTCAATAAATTATAATAAAAAGTTATCTAGACATGAAAAATAACATATTTAAGAATAATTAAATCAACAAAAATTCTATATTGACGAATCGTACAATATACAATTGTAACAATCGGAAAAGAAACATCTCACTCTTGTTAACATATGTATCCAATTATCTAAAAGTTTGGCATGAAAAAAAAATGACATGTCCATGCCTGCAATTTATATGTTTAACAACATTAGAAGAAACAATGAATATAATCCCAACATGAAAATATAGAACTCAAAAATATTGTCAAAATACACACAAAAAAATTATTATAAAGAATGTAAAAAAGTCAAAATAAAATTGCACGTCACATACCATTCTCCTTATGCTTTTCATATATGTTTGAAGTCTAAATATATATTATTTTCTTGCTATATATTTTAGAACTCTTAGGGGCATTTTTCTCATACTAAAAACTTTTTCATGAATCAAAAATTTGTGTTATGAAATCTTTCCACTACCCTTTATATAGAATTAATTATAAATCTTTTTATTTTAATTAAAATAATAATTTTAATAACTTACCTTAGGTAAAAATCTAATTCTATAGTTAAACTTATGGAAAACATTAATTCCATTCCCAATGGACCTGTGGCCATGCAGGGAATTTCCATAATTGGAAACTTATACGTGATTATACACGTTATTGTCCAATATAATTGAATACTTTTATATATGTTAGGAGTCTTACCATATATTATTTTCTTGTCATATATTTTAGGACTCCTTAATTTCTTAGATTTTAAGGTCGTAACTTAATGTTATAAATATAATTAAATAATAATTGAAGAAAATAAGTGAAAACACTATTGTTTGTAAAGAGTTTTAATGAAAAGTTCAAATCATATTTCCAAGGATCTTCACACTTTTAATATTATATATGTGTGTGTGTGTATGTATGAATATGTATATCTAAATATGTGTATATATATGTATATCTATCTATCTATCTATCTATATATATATATATATATATATATATATATGTGTGTGTGTGTGTATGTATGAACAATATAATGAAGTGTAAGGCTGAATAAATATATTTTTCATGGTATCAAGAGTCGTTAGAGGTTACACTAACCCAATTTTTATCATCAAAAGAAAAAAAAAGATCGACCAGCAGTCATGGGTGAAACCAGCAGCTCTTCCATCACAATCAGCCTATCTACTATCTTATCTTCTCCAAATTTTGCATATCAACTTTCTGTTAAACTCACTTCTTCAAACTTTTTACTATGGAAGACACAGTTTATGCCTATATTATATGCTTGTGGTATGAACCACCATATTGATGATAGTACACAAATGCCAAACTAATTTTTGGATGATGCTAATACTAAACTAAACTCGGTGTATATGGTTTGGTTATGTAAAGACCACCTTGTTTTAAGCTGGATTGTTGCTTCTGTTTCAGAAAGTATCCTGCCTCAGTTGGTCGGAGCCATAACTACTCGTGTAGCTTGGGACAAACGTGTTGTTGCATATGCTTTAGGATCAAGGTCATACATTCTTGAACCCAAGACACAGTTGCACACTTTGCATTATGATAATGCTAGTATTGAGTCGTATGTACAAAAGGAAAAGGGAATAGCAGATAAGTTGTCTACATTACAGCACTTGGTTTCAATAGTGATCTGGTAGAATTTGTTCTTGCTGGGCTAGGTGTTTCCTATCATCCTTTTAATAGGTTACTTGAATCACATCAAGAGGAAATTAGTTTTGATACATTGTATGGATTGTTGTTGAATGAAGAATGACAATTGAAAAGGGATGAAGCTCTTGTTGTCATTGCGCCAATAATACAATATACTCACAATATACTCATATTTCTTTTTCTACCACATGTAGAAGTGGTAGAGGTCAAGGTCGTGGACACGTCTCCAATCAAGGATTGCAACCATCTCAAAATCTTGGATTTCAAAACTCTGCTCATACCAATTTTACTCCATCTCAAACTTCAGATATGTTTGGAATTATTTGCCATAACTGTGAAGGTAACGGTCATATTGCACGTGTGTCCATCTCCTAGGATTAACAATGGCAACAAAGTTTCTAGCCCACATGTTTTCAATTTTGTAAGAACTTCATCTACACAACATTGGTTAATGGATAATGGCACAACACATCATGTTACACCTGATCGTGATAACTTAGGTGTTCATTCTAGATACCAAGGTCCTGAGAAAGTTACAATAGGTAATGGTTCCAAACTTCCTATATTCTATAGTGGTAAGATTTCATTTGCTATATCTGATAAGAAATTCAATTTTGATGACATTTTACATGTTCTAACTGCTACTCAAAATTTATTGTCTATTTAGTTCTTTTGCGAAATCTAACCAAGTTTCAATTGAATTTTTTTCTATCCATTTTTTGATTGAGGACTTGGTGACGAGGGACATAGTGAACACAGGCCCGGGTAACAATGGTCTTCCGGTGTTGAAGTCATCATAACCTTCTTTATATGTAACAACAGATTATATTCTCTTTCAACGTTGCATGCTCATTTGACTCATAAATTCTTTCCAACAATTCATCTAGCGTCATTGTCCCTTTATTTAAATCTTCTAGTTTATGTTTTACATGTGTTGTTAGTAAGAGTCATAAAGTTTCTATTCATGAATCTAGTTTGCAAGCCTCCAAGTGTTTAGATTTAGTTTTCGGATGTTTGGGGTTCTGCTCCAGTTGTTTTTAATTAAAGGTATCGATAGTATGTGATTTTCTTTGATCATTTTAGCAAATATACATGAATTTATTTTCTTCGTTTAAAATATGAAGTCCTCCCAATATTTATGCAATTTCGTACTTTTTTGAAAAATACTTTGGTCATCCCATTAAAGTTTTCAAGCAGATTGGGGAGGAGAATATCAAGCCTTAACAAATTACTTGAGAGAAAATGGAATTGTGCAGCATTCCTCATGTCCATACACCCCTGAACAAAATGGTTGTTTCGAAAGAAAGCATAGACATATTGTTGAAATTGACCAAGCATTTGTACATCATGCTAATGTCCCACATTAATTTTGGACAAATGCATTTAATACCGTTGTGTATACTATAAATTGTTTACCAACTCCAAACTTAAAAAATTAAACTCTATTTCATGTGTTATTTAACATAAATCCAAAATACTCTTTGTTATGTATTTTACCAGGTCAATGGAATCACGTCAAGAGAAAATTACTTTCAATACATTGTATGTAGTTGTTGAATAAAGAACGACAATTGAAAAGGGATGAAGCCCTTGCTGTCATTGCACCTACAACACAATATACTCAGAGTTGTTTTTCTACCATCCATGGACGTGGTAGAGGTCGAGGCGGTTGAGCTCATTGACGCGTCTCCAATCAAGAATTCAACCATCTCAAAATCATGGGTTTCAAACTCTGCTCATACCAATTAACATAGCATTAACCACGTCCACAAGAATTTTATATTTTTCTTTCAACCAAACTGTTTAGTTAATACTACAACAACAACAACAACAACAAACCCAGTATATTCCCACAAAGTGGGGTCTGGGGAGGGTAGAGCGTACGCAGTCCATACCACTACCTCTAACGAGGCAGAGAGGCTGTTTCTGATAGACTCCCGGCTCAAGATTAAAGACAGTATACAAAAGCATCAAAGGCAAGGAACATTATGTTTTGTTAATGTATTCAGAATATGTCCCCGACATAGTAATTCACCATATTCACGTTTCTTTCCCTTTGTAATCACATCTTCAGGGTCCTCGGGAGGAGGTTTTGGAAGAGCACTTAATTGCAGATCAAGTACGTAAAATATTTTCAAGGTAGTCAATAGGAAAATCATCTTGTCCTTTCAACGACTGAAATCTGATCCATCAAAACGATCAAGTTTGATGATCTCGTTGAAATTTTGAACAATGGATAAAAAAATTTCCATAGAAGAATATTTCTTTAAGATTGTTAGGAAAGTAGAAGAGAACAGAAAACTTCAAAGCGTGCATCAATTCACTGTCCAAAAAAAAACATTGCTAGTATATTCTTTAGGGGAATACAAACAAGTTTTCAAATTTGAACTTTGAAAAATATGTTTGACCATAATTTAGAATTAGAAATTTTATTTTCATTTTTTAAACTCCTATTTAATCATAAAGATTAAAAAATAACTCTAATTTTTATTTATGACAAAATTAACTTTAATTTTCAAAAAGTCATGGTTTCCACCTCAAACTATACACGAAAATTCTAGGTCACACCCGAACTATCATAGTGACCTATTACACACTATACTATATAAAAGTGAAACTATTACCTCCCAGCGACACCCATGCCCAAGTTTAATGAGTGAAGTGTACTCCACTTGCTCTGTGGTGATGCCACATGTTTAATTTAATTTTCCTATTTAATTAATGGATCCTTAAATAAACCTAATCCGATCCAACTAATTTAATCCAATTCTAACCCGACCCAACCCAAATATTTCACCCTACCTGATCCATTCAGGTAGAATATGAATGGCCAAAGAAAAAACTCAATCTGAAGAGCATAATACGAACCAAAATTGAAACTTCATCTCTCATTTCTTTTGGGTTGTTCCAATTTTAAACCTTTTCTTCTTTCTTTTTCATCATTGATAAATTGAAGGAAAAAAAGAAATTCAAAGAGAGAAACAAACAATAGTAAAACTATGTTGAGTATAGAAGTTGCAGTGAAATTTCGATAGACGGTGATAACACCATTATTGCCGGTGAAGCAAATGGGTCAAATGCTAAAATTCTTCAAAAATCTTGATAACTCAAGATTAAAATCAAACATTTTATTAGTATTCCTTGTGTATAAAAATAATTACGTATATTTTTGATTACTTGGGATTAAAATGATATTGTAGTGGTCGTGGTGATGCTCCGGCGAGAATGGAGAAGATGAAGAGAAAGTAGGGGCTTCGAGCTAAAAGTGACAAAAGAGTTTGAAAATGAGTTATAGGTGAATCAAGTCTTAATAATTGAGCGTATGTGACAATTACTTTATTATGGATTAAGAAAGTTGGAAAAATTTGAAAATAACCCATAAGTTTTTAAATTTATATTTTGATCCAAATGTTAGTTAATATAACAGAAAACGGAGGGAAAAAAGGCGTGTTTCTCTCTTCTCATCCGTTGTTGTTTTCTCTCTCTTCACGATTTTTGTTGTTTACTGTTGCTGCTGCTTTATTCATCATCTTCTACTTCATTATCATCTTCATCTTCTTCTTGTCGGACATTGTTGTTGTTTTTACTGCTACTATTGCTACTTTACTTGACCAATTTTTAGGTGAAATTTTATTTCATACATCACTTTGCACTTTGGCATTACTTCATAGGTGACTTTGGTAAGTAAAATTATGATTTTTAGTTGAATTTGTCATCTGGGTACAGTGCTACTGCTGTTTTTTCAACAATGGATAGAACATGTTCATAAATACAACATAAGAACCCATAATTTAAATAGATCACTCAACCTGTTGCAACAGATACATATTCAATTGCAATAGCAGACTCATATATTGGATTCATGTTTATGGTTATATAGTACCAGTAATATGAATCAAACAGATGGTTAATCTATTGCAACAGACGCCCTATCTGTTCCAACAGATAATTATTCTATTATAACAAAAAATTATTTGTTGCAACAAATAAGGAATATGTTGCAACATAATATTTATCTATTGCAACAGACGTGTTATCTGTTGCAACAGATAATTATTCTGTTGCGACAGATGAGTAATTTGTTTAGAATAACACAATACATCTCCTGCCACAAACCCTACAAATAACCCATATGTTTCAATTCTTGTAATTGATACTGGATTAAAATTATTTCTCAATCGTCGACATGTTTGTTGAGAAGAAGAAATAGAAAGAATGAAAATTAAATAAGAATTAAAACGTCAAAGTCGATCAAACATAAATTTTTTAGTAAACAAAAATAAATAAAAATACATACTCTAAAAGAAAAAAAATAATGTGCCTTCACGAGGTAGAGGGTTAAGGTCTGGGGATACACCACCCTCCCCAGATCTCACTTGTGGGATTATACTAGGTAAGTTGTAGTTTTTATTTTTATATTTTTATTTGATCAACTTTAATAATTTACTAAGTGCTTAATTAATATGATCTAATAGAGGACTCTACTTGAGTATTAATGTATGCATTGGGTCAAGTTTTAAGTTTCAACTCTTTCTATTGCTACTAGATTCAAATTATTCCTTAATCGTTGAAATATTTGTCAAAAAAAAGAAATAGACAGAATGAAAATTAAATAAGAATTAAAACGTCAAAATCGATCATTCATAATTTTTTTTATTAAAAAAAATAAATAAAAATATATAGGCTAAAAGAAAAAAAATCTAATTATTATCATCATTATTGCCAGCTGACCAATCTTCAACCGACATCAACAGTGTCTTCCTCAGCCTTCTGATCTCCCGAAGCATCCTTGCTCTCATTGCAAACAACTCCTATTGAAGATCTTGAACCTGTATCTGAAGTTCTCATACGGTGTCTTGTAAAATAGCAACATCCCACACTGGATCAGCCATATCTAGAACACGAATGAATTGACAAAAATGTTAAACAAAAGTAAATAAAAGAATCTGAATGTAATACAACGTACACTACCAATTGGGTATATTTACACAAAAATCAAGAAAAAAACTTACGTGAGTCAGTGAAGAAAAAGTGGTTGAAGGTGTAATATGAAAGACAAGATGCAAAAACTAAATTTAGTAGAATGAACGAGTAAGGACAGACCTATTTATAGAGGATTGAATTTGAATGAGTTAGGCAAAAAGACGCGATTGTTCACCTCTGCTTCTTAATTACATACAAACTAGTGACTTTTTGATTACTTTGAAAAGTTATGACTTAATTAAATGAAGTTGTTGACTGACTTTTTGATTATTGTGATAAGTCATGACTTTTCAACTTATATTATTAATTAGTTCTTTTCGGTAACCATTTTTATTGAGTTGTGGCAACAGATTCTATATCTGTTGCATCAGGTAACACATCTGCGGCAATAGATATACCATCTGTTGCAACAAATCGACAACTATTGCATCAAACAATCTATCTGTTGCAACATATAATCTCTCTTATTTAATAATCATCATATCATTAATCTAAATTTGGTGACTTTTGTTATTATATAAATTTAAAAAACAGATTTAAAATTAAAAATAGTGAAAAGTCACTGCTTGTCGCCTACTTTATATTAACATCAATTATTCAAATTAAATAACCATTTTTTACGGTTATAAATTATGTTTATCATTTATTTCCTTATTGTTTTATGTGTAAAGAAATGACTTCATTAAATCAAGTTGGTGAGTTTTTACAAAAAGTCACAACTGTTCACCTTTTTTTTAACAATCATCATATACCTTTGTTAATCCAATGTTGTGATTTTTTTATTACACAATAAATAAATAATTTTAAAAAAATAGATATAAAAATAAAAATGGTGAAAAGTCACAATCAGTTATTAAAATTAAATAACCATTCTTACGGTTATAAATTGTGTTTATCATTTATTTTTTTATTATTTATTTACGAACCATTTTTCATATTCAATAATTGAAAAATCATGACTTTTCACCCTCAATAACAATAATAATCTTTTTTTATTACTAACCGTCTGTTACAATATATGATCCATTTGTCGCAACAGATTAACATCTATTGCAACATATGGTTCATCTGTTGCCACAAATGCTCAATCTCTACCTCCAACAGTCGACATGTTGAGATAAGAAATGGACAGAATGAAAATTAAATATTAAATAAGAATTACAAATCCAAAGTCGACCAAACATAGATTTTTAAATTCATTATATACAAATATATACAATAAAAAAAACATACTCTTGGATAGATCCAATATAATAAAAGAAAATACATAAACAAAAAGAAAAAACATAACCTAATTATTATTACTATTATTATTATTGTTATTGTCAACCGGTCCATCGTCATCTGGCAGCAGCAAGGCCCTCCTCAGCCTTGCTCTCATGTCGCCCAACTCCCATCGGAGTTCATGAATCTGCCTTTCAAGTTTTCGAAAGGAGCCGCACAAAATCACCTTGTCCAAATCTGGATCATCCATATCTAGAAGTGGAGTTATGTATAAATACATCCCTTAATTAAATAAAAATAATGACTATTAAAATATGTAAATTAAAAAAACTGATCTAAATACAACATTTTATCTTTTATTGTATTTCAGAAAGAAAAGAAAATTGCTTTAAAATAAATCTAACAGGTGGGTAATCTGTTGCAAAATATATTATATTTGTTTGATAATTTACAATATATTGATAATTTGTTGCAACAGATGGATATATCTGTTTGATTTTTCCAACAGATAAGTCATATGTTGCAACAGATTGATCATCTATACTAATAGATGTCTATAATTGTTTGATAATTTTAACAGATATGTCATATGTTGCAATAGATTAGTCATCTGTTTATCCAAATCAAGTCGTAGATGGGCTAGGAAGAATAAGGTGCGTGCAAATGGATGGATCCACTTTCATGTATGGGAGTAATGTATTACTGATAAGGTCATCAGGACAACACATAAAGTACAATGATTTTGTGAATGTAGTTTTTAATAGATTAGGCGTTGATCATTCAAACAAGATCCTGCATTGTACATTTAATTTTGATAGGTTCAAATTAATGAGGCTGAGGGGCCCATAAATATGGTGTCGGTACCCTGTTACAAATTAATAACGGTGGTTCCTAATGTTTATGCATGTCAAGTTTTGAAAAGAGATCAATATTTGGTGTCTATGTAGAGATCCAATAGCGATTAGACTTAACTTTAAGTGTGCATTAGACTCTGAGAAGGCCTTCGAAGTATCACACTGCATCAAATAAGAACGAAATACCAATAGAAATTTTCTTCGCTCAAATTTATATGGAAGGGTTGTTCAAGAAAATGATTATACGCTAGAAGGAGCCGTAGGAGAATAGTTGTGAGGGAAAGGGGGAGTTGATAAAAGACTATATCATCTAAGAGCAAATTGAAGAGGAATACATAAGGTAGCAAGTAACTTTTAGCGAATCTGGCCGATGAAGTTGAATTAGAACATGAGAAATCTGAATCAAGTGAAAATATGAAAGTGTTGGGGAATTTGGTAGGGAGTTGTGACTAGGTAGCGTGGTCGGAATGATCACCTACATAGAAAATAGCAGAACACCAAAAAGTAGCTTTGCGGGCACCGAGGGTTAAAATAATGAACCGTAAGTAAAGAAAACTTGGCCTAAGAAAAGCTGTATTTAAAATAAGCAATCTAAGCAAAGGCGGTAATTTTTGAATTTTAAATTCCATCTCATGTCTTCTTGTTTATGGTTTCAATTAGGTCCACTACTATTGACCTGATAGGAACCACAAACAAGATTGAAAGACATCCTGAGTATCATTATTTCCTTAGAAATATGGATATAATTTATTGTGTTTTCTTGCCTTAGCATGCTTTAAGCATATCTTAGAAAAGATCAAATGCTTGTTGTAGTATGTGAATCTCGATAATTTTCAAGCTTGCCTCCAGCTTGTTGATTTGGCATTAAAGTTTCTCGTTGTCATCTTTGAGGTTAGGATAGATTTATTGGTCTTTTATGAGCTCTTCAATGAGGGAGAAACACTTTTTTTGAAGCTGTGGCATTGTAAAAGGCCTTCAGAAGGCTTCCAGAACACTTTCTTCGAAAGGCTTAAATGATACACGGAGGGTCGCTATGTTTGTTTTAGGTCAACATCTTGATTCACACTCAAGCAGTGGTCCCAAAATTTGAACAACAATCTTTCTCAAGCATTGTTCAGTGCAGCTTGTTCAACCAACCTTCAAAGGATTTTATAGGCTATCCTTTAGGTTATCTTTTGGGCTATCCTTTAGGCTATCCTTTCAAGGTTGGTTGAACAATATTCATTGAATAGTGCTCGATAAAGTGAGATGTTCAACTTTTGGGACCACTTCTTAAGTGTGCATCAAGACGTTGACCTAAAATAAACATAGCAACTCTTTATGTATCATTTAAGCCTTTCGAAGAAAGTGTTCTAGAAGCCTTCTAAAGGCCTTTTACAATGCCACAACTTTGAAAAAAAAATTTATCCCTCATTTACTAGCTCACAAAAGACAAAGAACTCTACGCTAACCTCAAAGACGACAAAGACAAGCTTGAATACCGAATCAGCAAGCTGGAGGTAAGCTTAAAAATTATCGAGATTCACATACTACAGCAAGCATTTTGATCTTCTCCAAGATATGTTGAAAGCATGCTAAGGCAAGAAAACACAATCAATTATATCCTTAATTCTAAGAAGTAATGATACTCAATCTGTCTTTCAATCTTATTTATGGCTCCGATCAGGTCAATAGCAGTGGACCTAATCGAAATCACAAACAAGAAGGAATGGAATGCAATATAAAATTCAGAAATTGCTACCTTCACTTAGATTGCTTATTTTAAAAGCAACTATTCTTAGGCCAAGTTTTCTTTACTTACGGTACATCATTTCAACCCTTGGTGCCCGCAAAGCTGATTTCTTGGTGTTCTGCTATTTTTTATGTAGGTGATCATTCCGACCACGCTACCTAATCAC
>NW_025837989.1:0-5072 GCF_002878395.1 Capsicum annuum | reverse complement strand
TGCTATTTTTTATGTAGGTGATCATTCCGACCACGCTACCTAATCACAGCTTCCTAGCAAAGTACCCATCTGCACTAATTTTCTTTGAGAGAGACAACAGATGGATTTTCAGTACTGGATACACTTTCATATTTACACTTGATTCAGATTTCTCGTGTTCTAATTCAACTTCATCAGACAGATTCACTAGAAGTTCCTTTCTATCCTATGTTTTTCTCTTCAATTATCTCTTAGATTTAGATGATATAGTCTTTCATCAATTCCCTCTTTCCCTCGCAACTATTCTCCTATGGCTCCTTCTAGCGTATAATCATCTTCTCGAACAACCCTTCTATATAATTTGGGTGAAGTGAATTTCTATTGGTATTCTGTTCTTAGTTGAAGCAATGGGAGGCTTCGAAGGCCAACTCAGATTCCAATGCATCCTAAAAATTAGTCCAATTGCTATCAAATCTTTTTACAATGCCACCAAAACTTGATCAATTCACAAAGCTTAACACATAGACATGAGCAACAACTGTCATTAAATCTTAACAGGGTATCAAAACTATATTTATGGTCCCTCAACCTTATCAGTTTTGACCTATAAAACTTAACTATAAAATTGTAGATATCTTTTTTGAATGATTAATGCCTAATCAGTCAAAAATACCACTCACAAAATCAGTGTACTCTATGTGTGTTTTTACGATAACATTATCAGTAATACATACCTCCCACATATGAAGTGGTTCCATCTACAAGCAGGTTATTCCTCCAAACCAATCTTTACTGTAGCCTCTTATGTTAGTCGAACAAAAGTAGATCAACATTCATTTTCTTATATCTACAAACAAGAGAAAAATAATTCATGTTAAACAAGAGAAGAAAGAAAGAAAATTATCCATCTATTGCAATAGATTACCCATCTGTTGCAATAGGCTCTACATCTGTTGCAACAGCTTCTCATCTGTTCAATAGATTTAAAATCTATTGTAACAGATGTGGAGGCTGTTGCAACACATGTTGAGTCTGTTATAACAGATGTGTAAACTATTAGAATAAGTCAAACCAGCCTTGCTAGTGGTTTGATTTGCTCCAACAGTCAACAACAGAATCAACAACAAAGAAACAACATCATTTGTTCCAACACCATCAAAAACACCACACCACAAGTTTCAACAACACCAACCCCACCAACAACATCAATAAGAACTTCACACAACAAATAAACAAACAAAATACATGCCAAAAAAATGCGCCAACAAGGCTTTTAAACTTCTCCAAATAGATGACTTTTTTGCATATTTTAATAATAGCAACGGTTTGTTCATTCAAGACTTAAAAGTAACCTTTCCTTCATTTTTTTAAAATAAATATGATATGAATAAAGGGTAGTTAAATTTAAAAACAGATGTAAATAACTAATTTAAATTACTTGCAAAGAAGAAAACGAGAATAAAAAAGCAACAGTGAACCATACCTGCAATGTCAAAAGCAAGGGGATCAAAATAGAAATTTCAGTCAAGAAAAGATATAGATCAGTTGAGATCACAAAGGATCCTTATGAGAAACAGGAGAGAAAAGAGAGATAAAAAGAAGACAGTTGTGATAACCCTAAAGAGGAAAAAGAAAAATAAGAGAGATGAATAAATTTAGGACTGAATAAGAGATAATTCTAGACATGGGTTTAAATATTTATTAATATTCATTAATAACTCTCGGGGCTCGAGGATGATGGGTGACATTGAAAAGACAAAATAAGACTACTCAAGGAGGAGATTTTTGAATTATCGAAGAGATATTTTTTAACGCCTTAGTAGTATTTTATCTTCTTCTTTCGGATAGAAGATTGCTTTAAAATTTAAAAAAAAAAAAAAAAGATTTTCAAATAGATATGTCATCTATTACAACAAATATCAATATCTGTTTGAAATTTTCCAGCAGCTCAGTCATTTGTCGCAACAGATGCAAATGTCTATTTGATAATTAAATCAGGTAGGTAATCTGTTGCAACAGATCTCAATATGTGCTTTAAAATTTCAACAGCTCAGTCATCTATCGCAACAAAGGCAAATGTCTATTGAAAATTTCCATCATCTCAATTTGAAAACTTAATTTGGAGAATACAACTTTATAAAAAATACAATACGGTCCTTTTTTATATTTATTAATTTTTAAAATATTTATTAAAATTATTTAATAAATTCAAAAAAAATTCTCTCTCCTCAAATAATCTTCTTCTTCAGATTTTTCTTCATATTTTTTGAAAAAAAAGGTTTGGGTCGCCTTTTGCTTCCCAAGCCAAAATTTTTCAATTTCTTTTTTGTTTCTTCTTTGTGTTGGGGTTCTTTTAGTCAAAATTTAAGTTTTTTTAGTTAACATTGTCGATTTGGCATGTTTAATTATATTTTACTTTGGATAATGACTAGAAAATTTTTGTATTTATATAGAATATTGATTTTGAATTTGTTGTACTGAATTGGACCCATTTTAATGGTGTTCTTGTTGTTGTGAATTGCACGGCCACTATTTGGAGAATTTGGAACTTGATTTTCATGTTTGATCGGAGGTATTTTTTCATTTTCTTAATAAACCAGTGGTCGATAGATCGATCACTACAGATTTATTTTTGCTGAATTTTTCCATTTTTATTAATAGACCAGTGATCGATAAATCGACCACTACAGATTTATTTTTAATTGTAGATCATAAATGGTAAGAGTTCATAGAGCATTTAAAAGGCCTGCTTCCACTGCTTCTAGCAGTAGAAAGTGAAAAGCCGAAGAAGTTTCCAAAACTTCAAAGAGGAAAAAAGTTGTAGTCGATGAATCCAAGTCAAAAACTGAATCAAAAATCCTTGCCAATATTTTCGAATATGATGAAAGTAGTGCACATGAGAGTGACAATGTTGAGGATGGTGAAAGAAAAAGTGAAGGGGAAAGCAAAGAAGAAAGTGAAAGTTATAGTGATGAAGATGAGAATAGGAGAGATAGTGGAGACAGGAAGGAGAATGATCCCCTATCCTTGCCAATTTGTGCAAGAGATATCTCCGTTGAGTCGTACGGCCTAACAACTTTGATGGATGAGCTAGGTTCTCCATAAGAGCAAGAATAGCGGTCTATCAAGAGTTTAGAATGAATCTTGTTGAACAAAAGTTGTATGCTGATTTTAAGAAAACTTGTTTTGGACACTTAAGACATATGCCGGGACATTTTAAGTTTAATGGACAGATGGTCCATTATGTGTTGCTGTGACGTATCAAAAATAATAAAAAAACTGCATGAAATTTAGTTTTGTGTGAACGGTAAGCCAATTTGTTTTAGCTTAAAAGAATTTGTTCTGATTATAGGGCTGAATTATTCAACATATCCCCGTGATCAAAAATAAATTAAGTCCTCCAAAATGGAGAAAAATTTCATTTTAAGGTGACGAAGAACAAGAACATTATTGCCTTAAGGTTGGTTAGCCTGATCAAAGGTAATAGGTTGACTAATCAATAAAAGTTAAAGTACGGTTTGGTTTGGTTCGTGCACTCGATGCTGCTGGCAAAGGACTCATCAAAAAAGGTAGATTCAGACCACATTAAGAAGGAGGCTGATTTAGATTTCTTCGAGGGGTATCCATGGGGAAAAGAGTCTTTTAGACTGACGTTGAACTATTTGAAAAAGATGATTGATTTGACTAAGCAGAAAGAAGCGTTTGTAAAGAGAAATAATGCATTATACGCGTTATATGGATTTCTCTGAGCGTTTCTGGTACTTATAATCTACCATATTATTGATATATTATAGACTCTTACCTATTTATGTAATAATACATAGACCCTATAGATTTACATATGCTTCTACTGATTGCAGGTTTGGATATATGAGGTCTTTCCTCATCTGGGAAGGTACGCCGTAAATCGTTGGATTCTCCTTTGCCCATTCCCCATCTTCTTAGATGGCACACATCGAAGTGTGACAGCATAATGGAAGGCGACCCATTTAAGTACAAAGGAAACATCACAAAGGTAAAATTACACTTATTATAATATGATAATAATATTATTATATTAGTGAATGTCGTGTAATTTATATTTATCTTTTCATAGATTGTGCACCCATACCTTACCGCTACTGTCCATGAGATAGAGTAGAGATACATGAAAATATTTAAGCCATACATGAATAAAGTTAAGGATACGTCCATCGATTCCTTGAAGGCGCAGCTAAAAGACGTGATTGTCCTGACTTCATCAGCGGAGGTCGCGGACGAAGATGATGATTTGGGTGGTCACAATTATGTTCCAAGTCCAGGACATGCTTGTGATCATGCTGGTTCAAGTGGACTCAAAACTACACCCGTCGCTTCTAATGATGATGACCTGCATAAGCGTATTACTGTGTTCGAGAAAAGTGTTATGGATATTGCTTTTTTTGTTAGAGATGAGAGGTTGAGGAGAATTGAGAAGAATAAGAAAAAGCAACAAAATAAAGGTAAACTAATTTATTTTTATTCTTCCAATTTAATTTTCTTACATAATTTTTGTTATCCTTTCAAAACAATGCAGTGTACCTCGACAGTCCCCTTCGTAGCACGCATCAATTAAACCTTGAAGAACTTGCATTCATAGTGACTAACATTGCTGCAGAAGATAAAAAGCTGAAGAAGAGAAGAAATAAGAACAAGAAGAAGAAGAAGAAGAAGAAGAAGAAGAAGAAGAAAGATAAGAGGAGGAAAGTTGAAGAAGAAGAAGAAGAAGAAGAAGAAGAAGAAGAAGAAGCAAATGAGGAGAAAATAGAAGAAGAAGAGAAAAACAAAAAGGCAGTTGATGAAGAAGGAGCGGCTAAACAAGAGGACGAAAATATTGAAGAAGAGAAGAAATTAGAAGAAGAAAAGAAAGAAAATGAGAAGAAAGAAGTAGAAGAAGAGGACAAAATGCATGAAGAAAATAAAGTGGATGTGATGGGCATTGTTAAGGAACTCAATGATGATAACATGTAGTTCGATGGTCTGGAACAAACAATTTTATTAATGATTTATTATTTTAATAATTTTTTATGGATAATTAAATTACATATATTTGGCATGTCAATGATGACATTTAC
>NW_025837988.1:0-10220 GCF_002878395.1 Capsicum annuum | reverse complement strand
GGTTTTTAAAAATACTTTTTAATTATATTTTTTAAATAAAACCGACTACAAGTGGTTGATTATTTATTTTTTAATTGTAAAATAAATAATAATTAATATAAAAATTATTGAAATGATAATTTTAAAATTTTAAAATATAAAAGAGACCACATGTGGTTGTTCTTTTTAAAAAAAATTATTTTTTTTAAAAAATAAAAAGCCGACCACATGTAGTTGGTTTTCCTTGTTTTTTTTTAGGGTGCTAGAGCTTTAGGTTTCAAGCTTACTTGGATAATGACTTAGAATAACTAGTGATTGTAATGAAATTAAGTTGGAGTTCAAGTGGAATTAATGTATAGTTGAGTGTGCATATCCTTCCTTTTGGTTCTCTGTTGATGAGCTAAGGGAGCAGCTAAAGCCAAGACCTACCTCCTAAATATTGGATTTCGATGAATAATTTAGTATGGTTTGTGTCCGTTATTTTCGTGATAGGACATAAAGTTTCATTATACTTTGTTTTACTGTTGGCTTTAAATTTTGGAAGGGTAAGTGAATATATAAATTCAAGTTGGTTCCAATTTTTCTGTATGGAGGAATTATCATACACCAATTTTGTTAGTACAAAGCAAAGTTTGGTCAAATATGGCTTTGTCGTGATCGAACATTCAAATCTTGTTTTTTCTCTTAATTTGATTTGATTTCTCATGTCTTACTGTTATCATGAATAGGTACTGATCATTATTTTCTTTTTCTTTGTCTCATTTGAAGTCGGGAGGGCATTTGGGGTCTCGTGGCTTGACTCTATTTCCGTACAAATTAGAGAAGCGATTGATCGATAGTCGCATTGCATATCTCCATCTAGTAGTCTAGTGCCTCTTTTGTTAAAATTTTTGTCCTGATTTTCCTATCAATTTTAAGTTTTATTTTTCTCAGAAGAAAAATAAAAGTAATACCATAATTACTTTTATTTTTTCTTAAAGGAAAATATAATTCTTTTCCATATTTGGCTAACCTCTTCCTTGGAGAAAAGGTTTTGAAACTCTATAAATAGAAGACCCCACTTCTCATATCATAACACAATAGTATCCACAATGTAGTCGTTTAAGAGTTTTGTTTAGGGAGAGATTTTCTCACAACAGTTTTATGTTTTATTTAATATTAGTTTTCATGTGTAGTCCAATCGGTCCAATAATATCAATAATATGTTTTTAGTATATTTTTGTGTCATCTAATTTATCGTCCATGGTTTGCAAACGTTAAGCTTCCACATGATGACCTCTCGATTTCAAATCGAACAAGTGGTATTAAAGTCTATGGTTCAATGGTCCAATGGTTCATATTGAGGACATGTTGAGATTAAAGTTGCAATCAATTTAACGATACTAAAGATATTTTGTCAAAAAAGAACTACATATAGGCTCCAACTTTCAACCCCTACTTATTTTCAATGCTTGGACGTCTTTCAACTCGTGCATATACTTTTAACGCATGAGCTCCACTGTTAACCTGTGCCCACTTTCAATGCACACGGCTTCACTTTTAACCCCGTTTACTTATAACATAGGGTTTCAATAACATCAACCCATGTTTTTATTTTTAACACATAAGGATTCAATTTTTAATTCATATCAACTTTTAATCATGATAAGCAGCAGTGATATATGAAGATCGTGTGAAAAAGGAGGATCAAGAATATTTTGCCAGAAAATCATATAAAAAAGGGAGATTTTTTAGGATTTTTGCCCTGATTTTCTTACCAAATTTAAGTTTTATTTTTCTTGGAAGGAAAATAAAAGTAATATCATAATTACTTTTACTTTTTTCTGAAAGAAAACTATAATTCTTTTCCATCTTTGACTAACCTCTTTCTTGGAGGAAAGGTTTTGGAACTCTATAAATAGAAGATCCCGTTTCTTATATCATAACATAATAGTATCCACAATATAGTCGTTTAAGAGTCCTGTTTAGCGGGAGATTTTCTCCCAATAGTTTTATGTTTCCTTTAATATTTTTTTTAATGTGTATGTCAATTGATCAAATAATATCAATAATATATTTTTAGTATATTTTTGTGTCATCTAATTTATCATCCATGCATGGTTTGCAAACGTTAAGCTTCTGCATGACGCCCTCTTGATTTTGAACCCAACATCTTTCTCTTTTGCTAGCTTTATTCTTCCTTTATAGATACTTGCTATTATTGTCATTTAACATTTCACGCTTTATTATTTAAAATTTGTGTTTTATATATTCTTATTTGAATTAGTGTGAATTCTTAAATTTGATAGCGAAATTTAATTGTTCCCTTCTCACCTATTAGATTTTATATTAACATTATCTTCAGGCTTAGGTGTTTTATTTATATAGTTAAATTTAAAATTCAATAAGTAAAAACATGTCTTTTAGAATAAATGACCGAGTTGTTAGAATCCTCCAATGCTTTTTAATATGAAATAGTAGCCTATCGAGTTAGTTTCCCATTAATTTGTAATGTCGTATTAATTAGAATACAGGTTTCACGGTAGGCTAATTTCTTATAGCTAGATGTGAAAATCGGCTTTAACTACTTTGGATATGGTAAATCAATTTCGTTTTCATCAAATTTAAATAAGAAATTGTGACTTTGTCAATTTGATTCCGCAAGGCCTTCTTTAGGTTTCAAAAAATAAAAAATTATATTTTTAAAACATGAGTCTTTTCTTAACAAAAATAAATAAATTCTCAAGTCATTGTGGATTCAAAATATTTCTTTTATTTTTATAGCTATTTTCTAATGATTCATTTAGTGTAGGATAATTAACCATCTTATTTACTCCTATAAAATTTGATAAAAAAATAAAAGCAAAAGAGTCATCTTTTAGAATAAAAAAAAATGAAGTTCTTAATATAATTAAATTTTTAAGCTTTTGTATATCTTTTAAAAGAAATGATTTTAAATAACTTTCTTTTTGACAAGATAAGGTTGTGTCATTTTAAGAGGTCTTATAAAAATTATCTTCAATAATTTTTGAAAAGTAGATTTTATGACAAGGTTTTTCTAAAGTTTTATAATATTTTCTTATAAATATTTAGCATGTTTTATTTAATAAAATTTATATATCTTTCTAATGCTTTACTTATATCTTTCTTAATATAACATTTGGTTTCCTTATCTAATCTAATTTTGACCGGTTAATCGTAGTTAGCGAATCCTTTAGGGTGCTCAAACCCTTTCCTTTAGGATAATTAGAACCCTTACCCAGAATAACTTAAGTAGACCTTAAAATGACGTCTTTATTTCTCTTTAACAACTTAGTTTATAATAGGTGTCGTAATTCAGAGTAGAACTAATTAGGTGGTGACTTCCTTAATTTAATTAGAAGTTTCCCAATATGTTGTATCCCGGTTTGTCTTGTGTTAAAATGGGGTGTAACAGAGCTTAATAAAGCTAAAAATTTGAACATAAACAAATAAGATAACATTATGAGCATAAGAAGTTAGCTAACTGACCAAGAAGGCATAGGTCTAAATGATAAATGCCCAAAACTACATTTGCCGATGTAGGATAAAAATTATCCCACTAGTCAAATTACTCTTTTTCATGTGTCCCAAAAGGTTTAATTACGGATCCTTGCTAGCAAATTACATCATGTCATGTCATGTCTTATGCCCGACAAGGTGTAAGATGGCTTAGATGATTGGGCAAAGATTAAACTTCATTCGCTCACGTGATGGTTTATATCAATTCACCACTTGCTCCTACAAATTACTAAAAGAATTAAATTTACCTTACTTTTTCAATTATTAATTCAGTTTATACTTTTCACGACTTGAGCTGAGGCCTTGACCGCAAAGAACATCCTGAATCACGAATGTCGGAGAAGACCCCTTAGCATACTAACATAAGCATAATATGAACTAAAATGCGGAATTATAATGAAAATCAAAGAAAGTCATGTAAGTTAAATGAAATAGAAATCCCAGACTCTCCATAAGACTCCATAAAATACATCTGTCGACATCCAATCTACGAAGCCTTCAATCAATCCTAAGTTTTCCAGCCCAGGACAAGGCCCCGACAATACCATAAAACTAAAAGAACTGGATTTTAAATAACATGTCTTTCGAAAGATGGACGGTTCACCAACTGTGATGTTCTAGGGGATCCTACTGTTGTGTTGGACCATGAGACTGAGCCTTAGAACCTACATTATGAGACAATGTAGCCTCCTAAGTATGATCAATACTTGGAATTTATCGGCATATAGAACGACCAAAAAGATAACATTGAAATAGTAGTGATTGTAAAACCTTTGAATAAGAATATATTATAGGGTTAAACTCCAACATATCAAAATATAGCCATAAGTTCTGCTTTAAAAGTATGATTTCTGAGACCCTATTATGATTTTTATAGTTCTGAGTTAGATGGCGTACCCGACATGGTCTGAAAAACCCTATGGACTATGTAGGATTCGACTTTGACTCGTCGGTGAAGTCCCTAATCCAAGTTTGCCGCAAGGATTGGAGTGTCTGAGTCTGGTATACCAAAACATAAAGCAAGTATACAATGATTATCCATATTTCAGGACAGAATCAACTCCACATCGACAAAATATAATTTTGGGCAATGAGCTTTTCGAATATATGCCTTCTCGGTTAGCCACCTAATTCTCTTTAAGCCCATATTTTAGTTATTTTTAGAAACATGAATCTTTCTTAAAACTTAATCTATAGTCTGATTGACAATTTTCTGATTTGGTATCGTCATACCAAGACTTGTAAGTCTCATAAGTCATATTGCATGTTCTATTTCACCTCTTACATATGATGAATCATTGTCCACCATAAATATTTCAAAGGTCAAATAGTAAAGCTCTTCAAATCAATGTGAAAGTTTAGGCAAAGACATATCTTACTCATGATTCTTGTAAAAACCTTAGGGGGACTTCCCCCTTTTGATTATATCCAAATACACACCATAGATAGTCAGAGCAAATTATAATACGAGTTATGTTCTCAAAATCATATGCATAAGTAATGTTAAATTATTTGTGTAAATATTCAAAACCTCATTCGCTTCTAGATCACAAATAATCACATACTTAGAAAAATTTTATAACTTGTTGGTACAAACAAGGATTCGAAAACATATCTTGAAGTTAATTAGAATTCCATGATTCTGATACTAAAAGAGTTTAGAAGTATATAAATTCAAACCCCATAGTTTTTAGGTAGTTCTACATACCTTTGACGGAGAAAAATTGAAGAAGTGCCTTGAACTTGGAATCTACAAGCTTTGAAATTGGAAGCTTTTTCTTGAATTTCTAGGGAGGAAGAGAATGAGGAATTTGGGAGATTTCTACTGGGTTAGGTAGGATTTAAAAAGGGGTTAGGGAATTATATATAAGGTAAAACGACCAGTTTTCCCTAAAGAGAAAAACATATTTTTACGTTGGGTGGGTGTAACGCTCCAAAAATATGTTCCGAGACATCACACGGTGCTTAGGACTAATAAATCTAAGTGTATAAAGGACTCACGCTTTAATCTGAAATCTGAAAGCTGAAAACTGTAGCAAATATCTTTCTGTAAAGTATAATCTGAGTAAAACTTGTGAGCCTTTAAACTTAGTTTTCTAAAAGCGTTCTCTATTAATCTCTTTTTCTGAAAGTCTTTACTATTAGGGAGGTTCTCTTAACCGACATAAACCATGCGAGCTACATGGAGTCCAACGTCTCGTCCTTCTAAGGAAGAAACCTCACGTTGGGGAGTGGTGTCATACTCTTGCCAGAGAGTATAACCTGCTCATGAGATTGATCACAAGCTAAATCTGTCATCCATATAGGAATGGAGTACCGACGTTGGCTACGTAGTTCTGTGGAAGCAGGATGCGCTAAACCCATACTCCCAGCTTGGTGCTAAATACTACTCTATTTCTATTTGCTACGCTCATTTTGTTTGGAAATCCACTTTAAAACTAGCATAAGGGTTTATCTAAAACCAATTATGCATTTATCTGATTAAAATTATAAATTAAGCTTATCTGAATTTTGTAATCTATTATAATCCGAAAAGTGGATTCCATATCTAACTAAGGATCAAAAGATCAAAGCTTAACTCAAAATCTGTAAATATTTTGTTAATAAGATGCTTATAGCATCATCTTTCTTAAAATAATAATATTCAATATTAGGGTAGTAACCCATGCATCAATCTCATGTTAAATCATCATAATAATCATGCTTGATAATTTAAATGTTTATAAAACAACTGAAAATCTGGAAATTTGAGCAATATACATGAAAATATGAACATAAGCATGGAATTCAACTTCTAAATCATTGGAAATATCATAAGCTTGTAAATGACATTAATGGGTATAAACCCTAACTTCAATTTCATGAAAAATCACATCAAATTCAGTAATTTGTAATTTAAAATAAGTTTTGGGCACAAGGACGAAAGGATTGTCCTTGTTCATAACCTCACATACTTTAATTGATGATCTTAGATGAGAAAGCTTGAATCTTGGATTCCTATGATAAATTGAATGTAAAAGATTGAATTTTGAATCCTTTGGAGATGATCTTGAAGTTCTTGGATTAGAAACCCTAAATTCTTGATCTTTTTGTTGAAGAGAAGAAGATGGAATTGCTTATTCTTGAAGGAATTGATTAGGGTTGTTCTTGAGGGAAAGATTGGAGAATGGGGGCAAATAATGCCTCAATTGAAGCCTTAGATCGTATTTTTACGACCTGGGTTGAGGTGGGAAAAGATCCCATTGCCCCTCCATTATTTAAACAGTAAATTCATAACCTGTATTGTCATTTGAAGGGCCACCGCGATGCAGTGTAATCGCGGCAGCTTACTGCCTCACACTAAAAATTTCATAACTTTTGACTCAGGTATCGGATTTTCGAGAAATTGGTATTATTGGAAAGATAATTCAATTATCTACGATTTGGTGGGTCTTGAGATGAAAAATTCTACATACGTAAAAAGTTATACACTTTCAAAGTTGACCATTGTAGAATCGAACACCAAATATTGAACGAATTAAAGGATCTTAGCTTAACTTGGCTCTAAGTGATTTCTAGGATTATTTTTCACCCAATAAGCATTTCATACACTAGGATAAAGGTCATGAAACATATATTTCAAATTATGGATCAAGGACATGGCAACTATGCCTTTACCGTGATGCAGTGATCCCCCTCTCCTCCCACCCCCCACCCCCCACATCGCTATACTCATCACGATGCGGTGTAATCGCGGTGAGTTACTAAAAATTGACAATTGCCTTTTTACACTCCACCGCGACGTGATGGACCTCTTGGCACTATACTCACCACGACGCGATGGAATCGCGGTGAGCTACTAGAATTTGACAATTATGAATTCACTCTTCACTGGACGCGGTGGTTGCTTGAATGACACACTATCAACACAAAAATGCCTAAATTCTCGACCGCATTTCGAATTTGGGTGAATTTGGTATTAATGGAAAGCTTATTCAATTTACCACACAATGGAAGGTCTAAATCTGGAAAATTCCATATGAAATAAGTGTTATTCATTCTTGAAGCTAATCTTTGTCATTCTAGGGACGAAATTAATCTAGGAAAAATATGGGGTATTAGATTATCTCCCCCTTGGGAACATTCGTCCTCGAATGTGGCTGGTTAGGCTGAAAATAATAAGGAATCTGAGGCTATAAGCTATTATGCATAACTGAAATAAACTGTATGACTGAAGCTTAACATAGTGAGCTACTGAATTGATCTGTGAGTGTATGAACTTACATGAAAATCGCTACATGACTGAATCTGAGACTGGAAAAGAACTGAATGAAGGAAGAAAATTACTTTTGACTGGATCTGAGTTTGTGGAGAAGAGATAAGAGGATTATGGCATAAAAACTCGAGGTATTACAACATCTCCCCCTTGGGATCGTTCGTCCCCGAATGATACTGATTTGGTTGAAATACTAGGAAAAGATTGAAATGATATAGAGGATACTTATGGACTGAACCATGACTTAATATCTGAATCTGAAATTGATGCATGATGCATGTACTGAGCTGAATTTCATAATTTATTTGGATGTAAATAAACTATCTCTTGAAATGTACATACAATTGCAGGCAGTAAGACTAGACTAAATCAGAAGATGGAAAATGATAGAAATTTGTCTGTCTGCCTGTCAAACTGGATTGCTGGCTATAAGGGACAAATCATATTAAATGCTCACACCCCAAATGAGGTGTTTTATTTAACACTCTTTCTAGGGAGTTCTAACAATAAAGAACTCTGGGCATGATCTGAACAAAATCTCTAAATAAGAGATTACAGGATTGCCCCAAATCTATGGCATGGAGCTTAGACCTATAAATCATAAGTCAGGATAGAATCAGTCGGCCTTAAGCAACGCAACTACTTGCTTTTAAGCTTAACAACACATCTCAAATACTCTCTCAACTATACTATTTTCTTCAAATATCGTACTTGCTTGATTCAACTTATAATTCTCACAGGGCATTGATAAATCCATTTACTAATGTCTAAACTGAACTAAATTCTCTCACCATCCTCAAGCCTAACTCAAAATCACAAGATACACCACATAACACTGTAATACTACTCTGAATAATAAATTCAACACCCCCTGCATTTCACAACTTCTCATCTTATGCATAATTCTCATTACCACTCTAACAACCACATTCAACCTTGTACTAGACATTCACTAACGCGCAGTGCATTCATCCAGATATATACAAACATGATGTTCAGGCCTATATCTATAACCACATATGAACTTTTAAACAAACACCTTTCTCATATCCTACAAACCTCTATCAAGAACAACTTCCATGCACCATTCTTAAGAAGACACACATAAACTATTCCCAACTAACCTAGTCATACACAAAAAAACTTCACCTTAATATTCCTCCTTTTATAGACCTACATAAAACAAGAATACAACAATCTTCCCAAATATAACATATAAAACTCCAACTAACCATGACATGTATCAAAGACTTGGCCTCAATATTACTTCACTTTTACTGTCTTAGCTAAAACAAGCATACAACTATCTTTCATCAACAAGAAATGCTTACTCTCTCCCATCTAGACAACTGTTCATTATCACGATCTTGGCCTAAGGAAAGGTAACAAAAGGTTAGAATATGAAGACCTGAAACATGAAGGGACACTATGTATAACTTGACACTTTACTGAGGCCTAAGGAATAGAGCATTCGCAGCATAGATTCATTAAAGAGATCTAGTCTAAGGATGTACATGATACGAATCTGAATTTTTGCTAATCATTAAGAGTGTTGCATGAGCACTTGAAACTAAACATACTGTAAAGCATGAGTACATGAGTCATGAGCTGCATAACCTGAATTTGGAGTTCATAACTTATGAAATGTGATTACGACTGCTGAATGAACTAGAACTTCTCATTTTAGGAACTGGGAGGGTACATAATTCTCTATCATATGCATGAACATGAACTATAATCATGGAACTGAAACGTAAGGCATGAGTAGGCATTGGGATAACTAAAAATACTGAAATAAGAATGGGTTGAGCCCCATCCTCACTTTTTGAGATTCAACCCTTAGATTTATATGGCCCCAAAGTCATCATATAACAACTTAAACACTCACCAACTTAGATTCTAACACTTAACATAGATATCTCTAAACATTTACTGAACCATACTAACTTCCTTCATACTCTACTAATATCACATCTCTAACTTACAATATCATCAACTTGTAACCCATAAGTTAACTGACAAGGACATCGTATACCATATAACCTCATTCATACTTATCAATTAAAGGGTACTACTAACCATAAAACACTTAATAAATTTCAAAAATAATGAAGCCCTATATCACCTTGGGCACACCTCTACATCAAACCTGCAGCATCGTACTTAATTATGAATAACTTAACTTAAACACTTATGTACATTCTTCAAACCTACTAGATCACTTCCATACAACTAGCCACACTAACCACGAAATCATTACATCCACCTTGATGGCTATCCATTGTTCAAACTTTATGTCTAGTTCTAAACATGATTTAACAACCCACCTTACACACAATTCTCATTTGGAAGCTATAACATGAAACATTAAGAAACACTAGTCCACTAGAACTTCATAACAACAATAATCGATCATAATCATATGGCCTATCTTATCATAATCCATTAACACATTCTCCTTATACAC
>NW_025837987.1:0-11927 GCF_002878395.1 Capsicum annuum | reverse complement strand
AGGCTGATTTGTTTGGTCCATATTTAGTTTGTCAAGCTATGTAAGAGGTAAATGTAATTCAGGATAGGCTCAAAGCTACCCAGAGTCGTCAAAAGTCCTATGCGGATGTTAGGCGTAGATACTTGGAGTTTGAGGCCGTGATAGGATGTTCCTCAAGGTGTCTTCCATGAAGAGAGTAGTGCGTCCAGTCCTCGGTACATTGTTCGTTATGATATTTTGTAGAGAGAAGGTAATATTTCCTATATATTGGAGTTTCCATCTAGCTTGAGTTTGGTTTATTTGGTATTCCATGTTTCTATGTTGAGGAAGTGCGTTGGTGATCCATCTTTTATTATTTTTTAGAGGGGTTGGATATCTCAGATTCTCTGTCTTATGAAGAAGTCTTGGTTGAGATATTGGATAGGCAAGTCGTTGGTTGCAAACCAAGGTTTTGGCTTTGGTTAAGGTTCTATGGTGGAACCACAAGGTGAAAGATGCCATGTGGGAAGTGAAGGAGGGCATAAATTCCAAGTATCCTCTCTTGTTTTCTACTCCTGATATTCATGCAGAAGGTATGTGTTCTTGAACACATCTTTATTTTTTGAGTATGTTAAAGAAAAGATTAACATCTTTTTCCTCTTTGTTTTCAAACTTTGTTAAAGGGATGTTTGATAATACCAATGACTTTGTGTGTGGTTACCCCTACCTTATCCGTCATTTGGGAACAAATGTTCCTAGTGGGGGAGACTGAATCATCCCAAGTTTGGAACATTAGAAAATTCCTCAAAATCCTATTCTTCAGACCAAATATGATTCAAGGTATGATCCATATACTATGGTATGAGTAGTGTAGTCCTTTCGTAAGATGACTAGTGTTTGTTGGTAGGATGGTTTTTATTACTGGGATGGATACAACTTAGGGGTGACTATCATATGGTTGGGTATGAGTCGTATAGGTAACTCATAAAATAGTTAGTGTTGATCCTCTTGGTGTTACATTCTGCCAGGGATACGGATCATGTGTGCGGATCGTATGCTAAGGTTATGACTTGGTTGGATGTGTCGTATATTGGATAATGTTTGATCCATGGTTAAGGCTTGGTTACGATCAGGTGGGTATCAACCGTAAGGCAGGTTACGACTTGTAAGAAGGTCAGTCGTGACCCTGTGTTGGGCTTTTATGGGACTTAAGTGGGGTATTCTGTACATTTCCCTACTTAACCTAATAAGGACCCACGACTATATGGTTTATTTCATGGTTTTTACTCTTGCATGATTATGACTTTCAACTATTGATTTGGGGATTTTGCTGTTAAATGCTTGGTTATGATTTCCTATGGTTTTAATTATGTTTTCTATGCATTAGTGGTGGTTTTGGAAAATTGAATTGCATTGTAATGGTTTAATGGTAATGGAATTTGTTTTAATGGTAATGGAATTTTGTTTTGGTTATATTATACCGATAAAGATATGTTCATTGCATTGACTTGTGTTAATGGAACTGTTGCTTGTTTTCGGCTTATATATGAAACCTTAAATGTTTTTCAATTGTTTACAAAGGTTAACAGCTAATTGGTAATGCTTGTGGAGAACATGGTAGTCTCCCAAGAGGTTTAATATGGCCAATGAGGGGCACTTAAATGTCCCCTTAATCTAAATGGTTTGGCTATAGATAATGCTTGCAAGTATGGTAGTCTGATGATACCACTAGTTTATTGAATAGCCTTGGTTAAAAATTGGATAATTGGATTATTTGCTAATGGTTTAAATTGGGCATTAATGGCAGGGAGATTAATCTAAGCCATGGAAGTTGGCAGTCCTAGGAGGGATTAAAACTAAAAACTCATATTTGTCAATATGAAGGGTCTTCAATGGCCACGTGTGGGTGTGACGTTTATATTGGAGGACTGTACTAGTCATCCCGGATATTTCCTAGTCATGTGGCTACACTCACTGGTACCCTTTCAGCAGGGGGAGCTGAACCCATATGGCCTGTGGGTGGTGGGATGGCTAAGCTACACAACCCAGGTAAAGTTTTTAAATGGCATGCTTAACCTGATCCCTTTTCCAGCACTTATATATATATATATATATATATATATATATATGGTTGGTTAGGTTGGATGGTTTTCATTTGGTTTTGATAACCAGAATTAATTTATCCCTATCCCAAGTTTCATGCTAATGTTCACCCACTAACCCATTTACTGAAGGCTGTATACCTACGCTATGCAGGAACCAACTGTTCGACTCCTCCTTCATAGAAGTTAATTTGGGGACAATTTATTTGACTGAAGTAGTAAACTTCCATCCTTTCAGAAGGCATCATTTCATCTTGGTCATTCTTAGAATTTTTACTTTCTTTTTGAATATTTGTTTTGGCCATGGTTGAGGGCATGTCCCAACCGAATATTTGTATTATTTTGGATAGAGGCTTTGTGGTACTTCTAGGGGTTGGTATAGATGATATCGATATTGGTGTCGGCCTTAGAATTGGCATTGGTGTTAGTGCTAACATCATTGGACGATATTATTAATTGTTCTATTGTATTACATTTTGGGTTTGATTATCATGATATGTTTGATACTTTCTAAATGGTTTGGTATGGTACTAATGGTTGGTTTGGTATGGTTAGACTTCATTTTGTCGTTCATGGTTGTGACCGTTTCCCAAAGTCTTCATGAGATCAATGCGCAATCTTGTTATATGCTCGAAACCCCGATTTGGGCTGCATCAAAAACCCCGGATGTAACATTCTTCCCCACTAGGAACATTCATCCCCAAAAGACGAACAAGGTGGAGGTAAACACACGCAGAATTATTTGCATTATCAAACATCCCTTTAACAAAGTTTGAAAACAAAGAGGCAAAGATATTAATCTTTCCTTTAACAAACTCAGAAAATAATGATGTGTTCAAGAACACACCTTCCGCACGAATACCAGGAGCAGAAAACAAATGTGGATACTTGGACTTAATATCCTCTTCTGCTTCCCACATAGCTCCTTCCACATTATGGTTCTTCCGCAGAACCTTAACCGAAGCTACATCCTTGGTCCGCAACCAGTGAACTTTCCTATCCAATATCTCAACCAGGGTCTCTTCATAAGACAGAGAATTCTAGATATCCAACCCTTCCAAAGGAATAACCAAAGAAGGATCGCCAACACACTTACTCAACATGGAAACATGAAAGAACTGATGAACCAGATCCAAATTCGCAGGCAACTCCAACTCATAAGAAATATTGCCCACTCTCTGCAAAATCCCATAAGGACCAATAAACCGAGGACTAAGCTTCCCCTTCTTTCCAAGCTACACTACTCCCTTTATAGGAGACACATTTAGTAACACCCTGTCCCCATCTCCAAACTCCAAGTCTCTACGCTTAACATCCGCATAGGACTTTTGGCGACTCTGAATAGCCTTAAGCCTATCCTGAATCACCTTCACCTTCTCTATAGATTGATAGTCCAAATCGGGACCAAACATATCTGCCTCACCAAGCTCAAACCATCCAATAGTAGATCTACACCTCCTACCATACAATGCCTCAAAAGGAGCCATACCAATACTAGAATGATATCTATTGTTGTAAGAAAACTCCACCAAAGGTAGATGCTCAACCCAACTGCCACCATAATTAATCACACATGCATAAAGCATATCCTCCAATGTCTATCAGATATAAGGGAAATAGGCACCCCAGGTAGCTTCACAATCTCTTGAAGTTAAAACTTCGCATAATCCTCTACCAAAAAGGTAGTCCTTACCGGTAAAAGGTGAGCAGACTTGGTCATCCTATCCATGATGACCCAAATTGAATTAAGATGATTTCGAGACCAAGGAAGGCCGGTAACAAAATCCATATTGATTATCTCCCACTTCCATTAAGGAAATTCTATTTCTTGATGCAACCCACTAGGCCTCATGTGCTCAACCTTAACCTGTTGACACACCATGCACTTGGACACAAAGTCAACCGTATCCTTCTTCATACTATTCCACCAATAAATTTGCTTGAGATCATGATATATCTTTGTTGAAATAGGATGGACAACATAGCATGACTCATGTGCCTCAACTAAAATCCTTTGTCATATCCCATCAACATTCGGAACACACAACCTCTCTTGGTACCGCAAAGTACCATCACTACTAATCTCAAACACCGCCACATTTTTCTAACCAATATCTCTCTTGATTTTCATCAAGACCAGTTCCAACACTTGCTTCTCCTTATTCTCTACGCCAAGAGATGATCGAACCACTTCTTGCACCATCACACCACCATCTTTGGAATCTAAGAGACAAACTTCAAGATTGTCCAAGAGACAAATATCCTTCACCAATTCCCTCTTACCTTTATCCACATGATCCAATCTCCCCATAGACAACCTGCTAAGAGCATCAGCAACCATGTTAGCCTTACCTGGGTGGTAGTGAAGACTCATATCATAGTCCTTGAGAAGATCAAGCCATCTCATTTGCCTGAGTTTAAGCTCCTTCTGCATGAACACGTAATGAAGACTCTTATGGTTAGAAAAGATATCCACACGAACACCATACAAATAATACTACCATGTGTTCAAAGCAAGAACCACCGCCAAAATCTTCGAATCATGAGTAGGATAATTCCTCTCATACACCTTCAACAACCTGGAAGCATACGAAATCACCTTCCCAAGCTGTATTAAATCATAGCCAAGCCCTACTCGAGATGCATCACAATAAACCACAAGCCCATTATTGCCTTTCGGCAAAGTCAAAATCGAAGCCGATGTCAACCTATCCTTCAATTTCTCAAAACTCCCCTCACAAGCATCCGACCAAGAAAACTTAACCTTCTTCTGAGTTAACTTAGTCAAAGGAGCATCTATCGATGAGAACCTCCTATGATACCTAGCTAAACCAAAGAAGCTATGAACATCGGATGGAGTCTGGGCCAAGGCCACCCCTTCACTGCATCAACTTTTTGAGGATCAACTATTATCCCTTCACTAGAAATAATGTGACCAAGGTAAGTCACAACATTCAACAAAAACTCATACTTAGAGATCTTGGCAAACAACCACTATTACTTTAATATCATCAACACCATAGAGAGGTGATTATCATAATCCACCTCACTCCTTGAATACAACAAAATGTCATCAATAAACACAATGACAAAGAGATCTAAATACTGCTAAAACACCCAATTAATCAAATCCATAAATGTTTCCAGAGCATTTGTCAATCCATATGACATCACCAAGAACTCAAAATGCCCATATCAAATATGAAAAGTCATCTAAGGGATATCCACCTCCCTAATCTTAAGCCGATGGTACCCAAACCAAATATCTATTTTGGAAAAGAACTTAGAACCCTGGATCAAATAGATCATCTATCCTTTGGAGAGGATACTTGTTCTTAACTGTTACCTTGTTTAACTGCCTATAGTCAATGCACATCCGAAGGGAACTATCCTTCTTGCGTACGAAAAACACCAATGCACCCCACGGAGAAAATATAGGATGAATAAACCTCTTATCTCAAAGATCCTTAATTTGCTCCTTGAGTTCTCTTAACTCAACCGGAGCCATTCTATACAGAGGAATATATATTGGACAAGTTTCCGAAAGCAAGTCAATACCAAACTATATTTTCCTATCTAGAGGAACACCAGGAAGATCATCCCAAAAAACCTTTGAAAACTTATTAACTATCGAAACTGACTGCAAAGAAGGACCTTCCGAGTTAGAATCTTTAACCCAGAACAAGTTATAAATACACCCCTTAGAGATTAACCTTCGAGCTCTATGATAAGAAATAAATCTTCTCCTAGGAACTAAAGAACAACCATCCTATTTTATTTCTGGCTCGCCAGGGAACCTAAAGATGACCTTACGAGTCCAACAGTCTAAAGATGCATAACAAGAATGCAACCAATCCATACCCAAAATCACATCAAAATCCACTATTCCCAACTTAAATAGATCTACCAAGGTTTGATTTTCACCAACAGATACGACACACCCCTTATAGACTCATTTAGCAATGACTGAGTCTCCTACCAGGGTACAAATAGAATAAGGATCCATAATAATTTCTAGATCAAAAACATAATACTATAGAAGGAGTCACATAAGAAAGAGCAGAGCCTGGATCAAGCAAAAAATATACGTCATAAGAAAAGAGTTGTAACATACCAGTAACAACATCAGGTGATGCCTTAGATTCCTGATGGGACACCAAAGCATATAACCTATTCCAACCAATAATAGGACCAGGAGAAGTAAAAAAGGCAGATGTTGTACCACCAGGTGTAGGAGCAGAAGATGAAGCCACCAAAATCTTATTCACCCCTATAGCAACCTTATTATCCGAACAAATTTTGAGCCAATGGCCTACCTAGCCAAACTTAAATACTTATCTCTACCTTTCTTATAGAATCTCTAATGAGGATAACTAGAGAACTGACAAAAAAGGCATGAAGAAATAGACTGACCTCCGCTCGCCTAAGATTAGGCAACCTGAGCCCAAGAATTGTAACTGCCTTGTTGACGTCTATTGCTCGATTGCTATGGGTAAGAAGCACTGGCAGTAGAGAAGGAACCAAAACTTCCCCCTTCTATAAAACTCCCCCCTTCTATTTCTTCTACCTTCCACTATCTTTACCACCTTGATATTGCATACCTCCCTGATAAAAAATTCTACCTTAATTTTTCTAACTATACCCAAATTTTGCCTACTTTCTTTTCTCATCCTCTACCTACTACATATGAATAGTCAACCTAGAGATGAACATCCCTAATGAGCAAAATAGTCTTTCTCTCAAAAATTAGATCTTTATTCAGTCCAAAAGCAAACTTTCTCAATCTGAACCTCATATCAGCAACCAAATTAGGAGCATACTTTGACAACTAATGAAACTTCAAAGAATATTCCCTTATAGACATCCTCCCTTGCCTGAGGTTCACCAACTCATCTATCTTATCATTTCTTAACTCTTGAGAAAAGAAATGATCCATGAAGGGATTAGAAAAGGTCTCCCATAACCCATTTTCTTCCATATCACCATTATCTCTATCCCACTCTTTATACCACTGATAAGCAATATATTTGAGCTGATAAGAAGTAAAACTAACTTTGTCCATATCAGAAGCCTGCATAACCTAAGATATCTTTTCAGTTAATCTAAGAAGCCATATGGGTCTTTGTCCATCTTCACTCCTATAAAAGTAGGAGGACCCATCTTCATAAACTGACCAATCCTTGTGACCTTAATAGATAAATCTCTAGTCGTACCCCGCTCAGCATGAGCATCGACTATTTGAGCAATAACATGGACAAACTGACAAAACTCTATGTTTTTCACATTACCCTGAGGGACCTAACGAGTAGTAAGAGGAATAGGAGGAACTCTAGCACAATAATAGAAAGACTATGAGATCAAAGATGTACTCCAGACATAGGAGGTACCCCTTCAATAATATCCTCAAGAAAGTAAAACATTCCTAAATATCTTGCAGTCTCCCTTTTATGAGTGTGGTGTGCTACACACCCTTAAAAGAGACTCTACTCAACACGACTTTGTGGACCTCCAGTTGACCATGAACATAAAGCTCTAATAGAAACTTGTCACAAACCGAACTAGGGCCCAGACATAAAGGGAATCCCAAGTCAAACCAGGATCAGTGACCATCCCTTAACCCAACCCAACTACCTATTACAGCCGCAGATGAACTTAATTTCAAATATTTAACAAAACAACCTTATTATTCACATCAAGACTCTAGGATTTGATCATGACTGTGACTAACCCAACTAAGTCTAACCATACAAAATGCAACCATCCATACCATATCAAACCAAAGAAAATATCAAAACATAATATAATATTTAATCCCAAAATGTAATGTGATGGAACAGTGAGAAATTATGCCTGATGATGCCAGCCTCCCAACTTATTCCAATGCCAAGGATGACACCAATATCGATCCTATGTATACCAACCTCCAGAAGTGTCATAAAGCCTCTATCTAAAAGAATACAAATATCTGGTTGGTACATGCCCCTAAACATGGCCAAAACCAACATCCAAAATTAGAACAAAATGTCTAAAAATATCCATATTATGAAATAGAGCCTTCTGGAAAGATGGAAGCTCACCACTTTAATTCAAATATTGTCCTCATGTTAATCACTATGTAGGAGGAGTTAAATAGCCAGTTCCTGCATAACGTAGGTATACATCCACCAGCAGATGAGTTAGCGAGTGACAGCTAGCATGTATCTAACTATAAGAATAAAGTAATGTCATTTAAGAAACCAAGTAAAACCATCCATTATGCATAAAAACATATATATACACAAGTGCCGGAAAAGGGAATCTATGTTTAGCATGCATTTAAAACCTTTTACCTATGCTATGTAACCTTGTCGTTTAACCATACCCATGGGCCGTATGGGTTTAGCTCCCTCTGCTGAAAGAGTCCTAGTGCATGCAGCCACAAGACCTAGAAATATCCCAAGGGATGTCTAATACATCCCTCCAATATAAAAACATAACGCTTGCACATGGCCATTAAGGACCCCTCACATTAGCAAATATGAGTTTCCAGTTTTAGTTTCTCCAGAACCTCCACCTTCCACAACTTAGTTATACATCCCGCCATTAGTGCCCAAATTTAAACCATGTCCAATCCAATTAACAATTATTAACCAAAGCCATTTATTAGTAGTATCATCATGCCAAACATTCTTGTAAGATTTATCCATTGTCAAATCATTTAGGTTAAGAGGACTATCAAGTACCCTTTCTATTTACCATATTAATCTCTTGTGATACTTCTATGTACTCCACAAGCAAAACCTATTAGGCTTTAACCTTTATAGACCATTAATAGTTTCATGCATAAGCTGAAAACAAGCAAGAGTTCCATTTAAAGAAGTCAATGTAATTAACATATCTTTATAAGTATTTTATCAAATACCTTGGGGCATAGTATAACCAAAACCAATTCAAAAGACTATTAAATCATTACCATGTAATCCAATTACCTAAAACCACCATTAATATATGTAAAATCATAGTTAAACCATAGAAAACCATAACCATGCCATTATAAACAAAACCCCCAAGTAATAGTTAAAAACCATAAACCATGCAACATTAAATCCATGAAAACAACCATAAAATTCATGCCTTTTTAGAAATAGTAAGTAGGGAAGAGACAGATGCCTTAAATCGAGAAAGATGATGGAAGAAAATCACCAAAGCAATCCCCAAGCTAAAAACCCTAATTCTCTTACCCCAAAAGCTCTTGAGAAAATTGTTGAATATTTAGGAACAGTTTTTTATGTGTTAATGAATAGAATAATTAGGTAAATAACCTCCTAAGTATATTAGAATTCATGGCTCATAATTAGGGTAAGCATGAAAATACCCACAATACCTCACTTTAGTCCTTTAAAAACCCCATCCCAGGGATATGACTGACCCTTTTACAAGTCATACCCTTCCTAACAATTGATTCCCACCAATCGTACCCAGTTCTTAACCTTAGATCAAAAACTGCCCAGTGTATGACTCATCTAATCAAGTCGCAACCTCAGCATACGATCTGTACCCATAATTCGTATCCCTGGCAGAATGAATTACCAGGAGTATCAAATACTTCCCATCATATGAGTCCCTGATACGACTAGTATCCAAGCTTTATTACTCATACAATTAAGTTGTGACCATTCTATTTATCAAAATCATCCCACCAACTAACCCTTGTCAGCTTATGATGGGACCATACCAATCGTACCCTAGCATACGGCTCATATCCATGATTCATATTGGGTTTGGAGAATAGTTTCAAAGGAAAAATTTCTGAGGTCACAACCCAAGATGTAACAACATCATATTGAATCTTTCTTTGTCCCATACCGAAGAGATCTATTTTCAAACATATAAATACTCATATTCATAAATTATAATAACATTATTTATAATGATAAATAGTTCTCGACAATTCTATCAATATCACAACACGACCCTTGGCCTATTAGTTTATTTAAAATAATCACAGCCTTAGACCCATACATATATCTAGGACACATATCAATAATCATATTTATAAGCTAAAGCATATCTCTAATCATCTCACATATATGAGGCATCTGACATATAGGAGGCATAATATCAATAAGCTTGTAATCATCACTAAAACAATAAGCGTCTCACATATAGGAGGCATAATATAGATAAATATGTAATCATCACTCGCATAATAGGTATCTCACATCTAGGAGGAATAATATAGATAAACATCTAATCATCTATAGGATATCTTACATCAATATGTCATATATCATGACTACAAAGAATATTATTTCTCTAGGCCAATTTACATATCCTAGAGGAATATCATCCCTATAGGTCCAACAATCATGACTAAAAGAAATAGCAACTCTACAGGCCAATCATCAAGTCTAAGAGAAAATAACATCTTTATAAGTCAATCATCAAGTCTAAGAAAAACTAGCATCTCTATAGGCCAATCATCAAGTCTAAGAAGAAATAGCATCTCTATAGGACAATCATCAAGTTTAAGAGAAAATAGCATCTCTATAGGCCACATAATGTGTCTAGGAGGAATATCATCTCTAAATGCCCAATATCACCTCCACGAGGAGTATCATAACCATAACACAAAAGCCACAATCTGGGAATATCAATATAAATTACCAATTTAAGAAGTAACCTTATTATAAGGATTAATAGCCTCATCAATGTCTAACATCCGCTATAGATCCACAATACTTATCACAAGCTTAGGACTAAGTGGGTCGAACAATCCCACTTCTAGTCCACAATTTCCATAATTAGGCATACTAGGCCCCCAAAATAGGCTAAGGTATATAGTTCATCTTCTATATGTAAAGTAATCCATATTAAATCCTACTATAGGAGCTTCAATTAGAAACAAGGGTACTTAAGTAGACTCTACCCAACTTACAGTTCAAGAATACCATTATATCATATCCATGTTATAACTAATATTAACTAAAGAGGGAAGGCCATAAGATACAAAAGGGCTATAAACATGCCATCTTACGGGTCCAAAACCATCATCTAATCCCTAAAAATCAATATATTAAGGCCAAGTTATCCTACTCATAATCAAGCCTAAAATCCATATTCACATGTAACATATATCATAAATCATCGATAAAGAAAGGTAGACAGAAGCCTACCTCAAGTACAAACCACAAAACCTCAATTCATGCACCACATGCTTGCTTCACTTTAGAATCCTCAAAATACCATGACACTATAAAAACCATAATCTAATCATCAATATGAGTTTAATGACACATATTTTTCACATAGTATTTTGGGTCCAAAAATGACACTAAAACTCCAAGTGGGTCCTTTATATGGAAAATGAGTTTCCGAGACCAACTCAATGTTCACACATGAATAAGGAATCATGAACCTCAAATAATAGTTGAAAACTAAGAATACATTGGGCTAAAATCAAGCTCTAACCCAAATTGGGGTTTTGGGTCCAAACTAAGAAATTCAAGCATGAATTCAAGAAATTCTTACCTTAATCTTTAGAGTAATCACAATACAAGATGATAATTAAGCTCCAATGTCACCCTCCATGACTAATTTTGAGTTAATACACTTATTTTGGGGTTTATAGGTCTAAATAGAGAAGGTAAAATGCCCCAAACATGTTTTAGGGCCTTTATATAGCACCTACAGGTACTCAGATGTAGTAATCATAGTCCTACGGGCTACGATTGTGCTACTCATGATAGCATACTCTTGGTCGTGATCTTAGTTGAACCATATGAAATAAAACTCAAAAATAAGTTTTTGATCCTCGAAACTCATCTGGAATCTAAAGAATATGATCCAATAGTGAATTTTGAGTTCAAACCACAAATAAGTTTTTGA
>NW_025837986.1:0-44553 GCF_002878395.1 Capsicum annuum | reverse complement strand
TATAATATCCCAGAAAGTCACCTTAATTGATCTTATGGATTTAGAGACGACTGATTTTTATGTCTTTATCAACATGGATTGTCTCTAATCATGCTATGCTTCATTTGACTTTAGAAATAGTGTCATTTAGTTTCTGTTTCCCAATGAACCAGTCATTGAGTGGAGGGGCAATGAATCAATTATTTGGGGTCAGATTGTTTTATTCCTTAAGGCCAGTAAAATGATATCTATGGGGTGCATGTACCATATTGTTAAAGTCAAAGACTCTAGATCTAGGACCCCAAGTCTCGAGTTAGTTCTAATGGTAAAGGAGTTTCTGGATGTTTTCCCTGAAGATCTTCCCAAAGTTCCTTTCGAAAGGGAAATTGACTATGGAATAGATCTCCTTCTAGATATACACCTATCTGTATTCCGCCTTAAAGAATGGCTTTAACTGATCTAAGAGAGTTAAGAAAGCAATTAAAAGATCATTTATATAAGGTGTTCATCAGGACTAGTGATTCCCCGTAGGCACTCTAGTCCTTTTTATGCGTAAGAGAGATGGTTTTCCTTGAATATGCATCGATTATCTTTATTTGTACAGATTCATACAAGAATAAATATCCACTCCTATGGATTAATGACTTGTATGACAAACTTTAGGGTGCCAGTTATTATTTAAAGATAATCCTCAGATCCGAGTATCATCAGCTCAGATTCAGAGAATGTGACATTCTAAAAATAGCCTTCATAACTCGGTATGTTTACTTCAAATTTCTAGTTATATCTTTTGGACTAACGAATGACCCAACAACTTTCATAGACTTGATGAATAGAGTGTTCAAGCAGTACTTGGACATGTTCATCATAGTCTTCGTTGATGATATTCTTGTGTACTCTCGTAGTGAAAATAATCATACAGAGCATCTCATAATTGTATTACAAACTCATAGAGCCCATCAATTTTTTGCCAAATTTAGTAAGTGTGATTTTTGGCTAAGATCAGTAGATTTCTTTGGGTATATTGTTTTTGGTGATGGCATTAGAGTTGACCCTCAAAATACCGAAGAAGTGAGAAACTGGCCCAGACCAATATCTCTATCAGATATTTGTAGCTTTATGGGTTTCCTAGCTATTATCGATGTTTGTTGAAGAGTTTTCATCTATTGCATCCCCCATATATCGATTGACTCAGAGGAAAGTCAAGTTTTACTTGTCAGATTCTTGTGAAAAGAGTTTTTAGGAGTTGAAGACTCGACTTACTTCTGCTTCAGTCTTAACCTAGCTAGACAACTCAGATGAGTTTGTTGTTTACTATGATAATTCCAGATATTGTCTTGGTTGTATGTTGATGCAGAAGGGTAAGGTCATCGCCTATGTCTTAAGACAGCTTAAGCCCCATGTAAGTAATCACCCTACCCATGACAATGAGTTATCAGTTGTTGTTTTTGCCTTGAAAATTTGGAGGTATTATCCCTATGAGGTGTATATTAATGTGTTCACAGATCACAAAAGCTTGAAATATGTATTTTCATAGAAAGATTTCAATCTTCATCAGAGAAGGTGGTTAGAGTTGCTAAGAGATTATGATATCAGTGTGTTGTATCATCCGAGCATGGCCAATGTAGTAGTAGATTCCCTTAGTAGATTGGCTATGGGTAGTGTTTCTCATGTTGAGAATGATAAGAAAAAGTTAGTTTAGGAGGTTCATCATCTTGCTAGATTAGGTGTTAACTTAGTTGATTCAGCTAAAGATAGTGTATGGGTTCAAAATAGTTTGGAATCTATTTGGTTGCCAAAGTTAAGGAGAAACATAATAGGGATCCTGGTTTAGTTAAGTTGAAAGAATAAGTTAGAGATCAGATAGTAGGGACATAGCCATTTAGTGTATTCATAACCCCCGACACTAAAACGATTTCGGGTATTCATATCCCCCATCTTAATCAGTTAGAGACATTCCAAAGTCATCAAAAATCTTTTTTTTCTTATTAAGTGTTGGGGCCTAAGAATACCTAAAATTTACCTATTTATATATTTTCAGTATTTACTAAATAGTTTCAGATAAACCGTAATCCTTATTTTTTAGTCAGCTATTATGATCATTTGATTAGTTTAGTTAAGATCAGTTTAGTCAAGTAATCAATGTCTTTCATTTGCGAGAAAATCATAGCACCTAATAAACATAAATATGGTGTCTCCCACATTGATTAGGCATGAGATATTTGTAGCATCCCCTAAGTGCCAGACCTACGGTGCTACCGTAGATTTTGAAGGGTCCCCTATCAGTTAGGGATGGCACCCTAGTCCTTTTAGACATCAGATTAGTGGATCCAAATAGCCAGCGATAGTACCCGTGGCATGATACTAACACCCTTCCAATAAGGGTTACAGGTTAGACCTCAACAATATATTTATGGTATATCGCTTAAAGCTAGCTCCCACATTCATATTTTAGTATTTAGTATAGAATTCATTTCAAGTTTTCTTAATCATAACATATAATTTATCAGTCATTCAATTACCAGTATTTCAGTATTTCAATATTTCAATATTTCATTTAATAGACTAATTCAGTATCAATCTATATGCTTGGTCATGCATTCTCATATTATATAGCTCTGGTGCATGTTAGTATTAGTCATTCTCATATGTTACTAAGCCAGTCATTATTTAATGCATATTCAGTTATCTCCTGTTATTCAAACTGTCAGTATTTCATGCATATGAACCTATGCATTTCAGCCTAACCTCATCTCCTGTACCAGTACACTTAAAATACTGATCGCATATTTTCTTCGCACTATGATATCTTATATCATAGGTTTGAAGACCTAGTTTCTAAACTGTGCTCAGATAAGTTCAGCACTTCAGCAGCAACAGCAGTGGTGAGTCCTCATCTTTTGAGGATAAATTTATCTTCAACCAGTATTTTAGTCTTACTTTATTTGAGTCTGTTTGGAATTATTTGGAGGTTTGTCCCATCAACTCCCCAGTCAGTCAGTTAAAGGATTTTTTCGGGTGGCACATAAGTGGTGGTAGGCAAAGGTATACCTGGGAGAATTTTTATAGCATTAGGAGCTGGTGCAGACTGAGTCTAATAAGCCAAAGTCTTGGTGACACGCATGTTAAACTTTGAGTTGTCTTTTGACTACTCAATGTCATATCTATGAGTAGCCGAGATTTCATTGTCAACTCCACGAATCATAGGCACACCGGCCTATTTGCATAAATCAGTGATTAAGCATAGGAACAATAATGCACTGGTTGTTTTATATGCCCTCACGAATATCTCATCCAAAATAATCTGGTTGTAGTCAACTTGCAACCCTAAAACCAAACTTTCCACCAATACAGCTCTTTGTTTATCCAAGTTTTCATCACCTTTTGTTGGCATCAGCCTTAAGCGAACAACAACATACTAGAACTTAGCCTTGAAGCTAATGGAATATTTTGTAATATGCTCCCATTGATTAGTCAACCAAGAGGGGTTACCATCATCAGTCAATAATGAAGCCACCCAAGGCGTCTGAGTGGATGCAATTCTCAACCTATATTCAAGATCAGGTATAGCAGGGGAAGCCTCGTATTCTGGCTCGTATAGCATCCTAGTGATTGTTCAGGCTAAAATATTGATAGTGACTCCCCAGAAAGGTACAAACTCTTTGTTCAGCAAGCTTGTAACTAACATCCCCTTTAGACAATCCTTTTCTACTAGTGCAAAATAATTGGCAAAAAATTCTCTTACCCAATTCGATTGATACGCTCCTAGTGGCCTGCTCATCCATGCTATTTCATACTCATTGAAACGGTGTTCCAACTCAGGATATTCATGTAGCTCCATTGTCACAATCTGATGTTTCTCTGTGAATGGCCTTTTTATCCCTCTTGTTATAGATGTCAATCTGTCATATAATTTCTCTCGTGCTCCCTCTATCTACCATATAATCTCCTCTCAAACTTGAGGATCCTTACATTTAATAACATTAGCATCCTCAAGTTCAGTATCTATATCTATCATTTCTATTTATCCTCCTATGTTAGCAGCCTCATTTTCACCCTCAATAGGCTCGCGTTGATTTGTAGAAATCGTTGCATTGTTTGGGCTTGAGTTGGTGCTGCTTGTACTACTATCACTCTTCTCTTCAAACTGGGAGTGCGTGGGATTTTCCCTTTCATGTTGTTTGGTATTGTATGTGAGTTCAGATTCTCCTTTATCCCTTTGGGATCTTTCTCCTCTGTTTGGTGGAGGTTTATGAGCCATAATGCCTAAAAAAAGAAGGAATTAGTCCACAGCACAAAAATAGCCTAAAAGTGAAAACTTACACTTGACAGCCACACTAGTGGTCCATCGGGTAACTGATGGTCCACTAGGTCGGCCGTTAGGTCTTATCTAGAAGACCTAAAAATTCAGAGAGTTCTAACGATCCATATGGTGGTCTGTCACAAAGTTGATGGTCCACCACGTTGGTCATCGCATCTTAACCAGTTGGTGTCATTTCTGGGATTCTTGCAATGGTCTATTTGGTGGTTCGTCTCATAACTGATGATCCACCATTTCAATCGTCGTACCCCCTTCTTTAGTTTCAGGATTTAATTTGGCATTTTGTCAAACATTTAGCATTCAATCCTGATTTTTTAGCAAAAATTGACACCAACTTCACATTTATGCACACAATTTCACACTTTTGAGCATACGGGTTACTCAGAATTCACCCACATAGTGTAAATTATCATTCCAGACTTAAAAAAAGTTAAGGCAAAAGAAGAACACAAGATGGAATTTTAATCAACAAACCACTAATTTATTTCATGATTTACAATTCAAAAACAAAAGACATGGAGATGCTCATACGTTGGTTTTGCAAAAGTTTCTCTTTTACTTTCTTGAAAATACTGACACAAACTTAACTTTAAACTCTATAATTGCTTTCAACAATGTTTGAGATAAAGCTAAAGAAAAGAAAAAGGTAGCTTAAATAGGGCAAAAAGAAGTAGATAGAGAGTCCTAGGGAGATCAAATGCCCTCAGATTCCTTAAATCCAATGGAATTGGGTCAGTTCAAGAAGTTGAAAAGGGTACAACATATGTAACAACTCTTTTACCTCTTTAAAATAAATTAGCCAAAAAATGGGTCAGTTAGATAACTCTCAATTTCAACCTGACCCAGCGTTATGGTAACAACAATGGCTGCTACGATGGTCCATCGAAAGTGCAATGGACCACCATTTTGGCCGTCGCTCCTTACAAAAACATAGTCACTTTAGTTTAATTTCAACGGTCCAAGTGGCGGTCTACCAAATTTTGGACAATCCACTACTTTGGCCATCACACCTTACCAGAACCTGGGCAACTCAGCTTGATTTTAACAGTCAGTGTGGTGGTCCACCAATTTAGTGACGGTCACCGCTTTGGCTGTCAACTTTGTCTAGTATAACTTCACTCACCACATAGTTTGCAAAGTCCACATACCAAGGTACTTTTTCGAGCACTACAGCCAATATTTTCTTATTCGAAAAGGAATCATCAATCTCTAATTCATTCTTGGCTGCCTATTCACCAATGAGTCTAGATAGATGATCTGCTACTAGATTTTAACATCCCTTTTGATCCTTGACCTTGAAGTCAAATTCTTGAAGTAGAATTACCCACCATAATAGCCTTGGATTAGTATTCTTCTTCGTCATTAAATACCTCAAGTCAGTGTGGTCAGTGTGCACCACTACCTTGGGACCCAACTGATATGGCCGAAACTTCTCAAAAGCATAAACAACTGCTAGAAGTTCCTGCTTAGTCATAGTATAATTCTTTTGCGCCCCATTCAAGGACTTGCTTGCATAATATATCAGATGGAATAGCTTCTCTTTCTTTTGTCCAAGAACAGCTCCGAGTACCACTCCACTGGCATCACACATAATCTCTAACGGTTTCGTCTAGTCAGGAGCAACAATAATTAGAGCCTCCACTAGTTTCAGCTTAAGGCATTCAAAAGCCTTTCTACAGTCATCAGCAAAAGTGAACTTAACCTCCTTCTCTAGAAGTTCGCAAAGTGGGTTTGCAATCTTTGATAAGTCTTTTATGAATTTGCGGTAGAACCCCACATAACCAAGAAAGCTACGTACCCCTTTGACTGAGATAAGGGGAGGTAGTTTCTCAATCACTTCAACCTTTTCCTTATCTACCTCAATACCTTTAGCTGAAATTTTGTAATCGAGGATAATGCCTTTCTTCACCATGAAGTAGCACTTTTCCCAGTTAAGGACATAGCTGAACTCTTGACAAAGCTGCAATAGCTCGACTAAGATTCAGCAAGAAGATCTCAAAAGAATCACTGACGATCGATAAATCATCCATAAACACCTCCAAGGTGTCATCAACCATATCAGAGAATATCGACATCGTGCACCGCTAAAAAGTGGTAGGTGCATTACACAACCCGAAAGGCATCCTCTTAAAAGGAAATATTCCATATGGGCACGTGAATGTCGCCTTCTCCTGATCTTTAGGAGCAATAGAAATCTAGTTGTACCCAGAATATCCATCTAATAAATAGTACCAACCTCTTCCTGCTAGCCAATCAAGCATTTGATCCATGAAAGTCATTGAGAAGTGGTCCTTTAGTGTCCACGAGTTGAGTTTTCTGTAATCCATACACAACCTCCACCCAATAATAGGCCTGAGTGAGATCAACTTATTCTTCTCATTAGCCACAACTATCATGCCCCCTTCTTATGTACGCACTGAATAGGACACACCCACTTACTATCTGAAATAGGATATACTACTCCTGTATTTATCCACTTGATGATTTTTTTCTTCACGACCTCTTGCATAGGTGGGTTTAGATGATGCTGATGCTCAATATTCAAAACAAAATCCTTCTCTAGCTGAATCTTATGTATACATTTACTAGGAGAGATACCGATGATATCTATAATTGTTCAACCAATATCCCTCTTATATCTCTTAAGGGCATAGATAAGGGCTTCCATACATTGCTCACCTAAGTCAGCCTCAATAATAATAGGTAGTGTATTCCCACTTCCCTATAACACATACCTCAAATGACTAGGCAACTCTCTTAGCTCCAAAGTAGGTGGCTCTTTAATAGATGACTTGGCTAATAGACTTAGATGATTTTTCAAGTCCAAATCCAGATTCTTGGATGCATATGAATAAGACACTATGCATGTTAAGGAACACACCAGCTCCTCATAATCTTAAATACCGTTATAATCAAAATTCATCAATACAGCAGGTAAAGTTTCCACCACAAAATTTTTCTTCTATAGGCACTTCCTGCCCCTCCTTATAATAAACATCCATAATAGAAAAGACACTTATGTCTTTATGCTATTTTATGAATTGACATGCCTCAAATAAAACTACCTCATCATTCAGCCTAAATTGTAGCTCATTTGCCTTTAAATCAATAAGTACACTCCCGATTGTGAGTAACGATGTGCCCAAGATTATGGGCACCTCTAAGTCCACCTAGCAATCAAGAATGACAAAATCAGCTGGGAATATAAAACTAGCCATCTTAACTAATACGTCATACAAAATCCCCACGGGTCACTTCACAGACCTGTCTATCATAACTAATCTCATGTTCGTGGGAGTAGGATCCCTCAAACATAGTTTTTTATACACAGCAAGTGGCATCAAGTTTATACTGGCTCCTAAATCACATAGAGCATTTGGAAAATCAAGAGGCCCTATAGTGCACTGGATAGTAAATTCTCTTGGGTCTGCCTTCTTCTACACCAAAGACCTTATAGAGATAGCACCACAATGATGGATATTCTTTATCGGCTCATAGCTATTTATCCATTTCTTTGTGACAAGGTCGTTCATAAACTTTGCATACCCGGGTATCTTCTCCAACGCTTTCACTAATGGAAAATTAATCGTCAACTACTTAAGCCTGGCCATAAACTTGCCAAACTTTATGTCATCGGCCTTCTTTTTCAACTGATGGGGAAATAGAGAGGTGGTTTTGGGAGCATAATAACCACCACTTTATTCTTCTTTCCCTTTCTCTTCTCTAACTCATGAGCCTGTTGATGGGTGGATGGTGTATTATCAATAACTTCATCCAATTTCTCAAACTCTACTGGATAATTTTCTTCATGCTCAATATCATCTTTTATCATGTCTTCACTTACAGCTTTGACCATAGACAGGCCTGGTAAAACCTTACCACTCCGTGTAGTAATTGCCATGCAAGAGCCATTATTTTGAGGGTTCTGAACTGTATCACTTGGCAATGTTCTGCTCTTCATCTGATTCAACGCTACTGAGAGTTAGCTCATTTGCTGATCTAACTATTTGATAGAAGTAGAGTATGAATTTACCAAATGACTCATGGTATATAAATCACTCTTCATAGTAGTTACCCCATAGTTGGTAGCCTTAACTCCCTTTAATAATTTCTCCATCATGTCCTCCACGGAAATCTTGCCAGAACTAGTTCCAACATTATCTCTACTTCCAGGAGGTATATATAGTCCACTTCTATTATTCCTGCTCATCCAGTTCCCTTGGTCTTTATCCTTGTAACCAGGTTTTTCATAATAGTTTCGACCTTGATTTCCTTTGTTATTGACTCGAACCCCCCCCCCCCCCCCGATAATTTAGATAGTTCGCCTCTTCTTCCGAATCAGATTTAGCTCTTCCCTAGGATGAAAAAACTTTCACCTTCTTTATTTTTTTAGACAATAGATGCTTAGTCATCAAATCTATCTGTGTCTTCAAGTGTTCCATGTCCTGGTCACGTTCTTCCTCTTTCTTGCACTGCTCTGAAGTTATACTACTGAACTAATAGGGCTTACTACCATAGAATCTCAGGTATGCCAAGCTCTACTCTATTTGGTCATCCGATCAAGCATCTCTGAAGCCTCTGGAAAAGTAAGGTCAACAATAGATCCTCCTACAGTATTATCCATGACTGGCTTTGTAATAGAGTTCAAATCCCAATAAAGAGTCTCCATCAAGTGAATATTCATCAGCTTCTTTTTAAACCTCTTCCAGGTATCCTTAAGAGAATTTGTGAGAAGCTATCAAAAGTTACTGATTTCATCCTTCAACTGTACCCTCCTGGAGGTTGGAAAGAACCTTTCTACGAAAGCCTTTTTCAACTGCCTCTAGTTGGTTATAGAGTCGGGAGTCATTCCATTTAGATATAGTGTTTCCTCCCCAGACAAATACAATGGAAGCAAATATAGGTGGATAGCATTCTGACGCACTCCTGGATTATCAAAAGACTTGCAAATGTTGACAAAGTTAACCAGATGCATATTTGGATCATCTCCGAGAAGACCACCAAACAACCCCTTAAGATGAAGGAGTTGAATCATCATACTAGTGATATTAAATTTAGCTCTAGGTTCAAGAGGTGGAGGAATGATATCCCCAGTTGCACCTACTCCATACATTCCAGCTTCTTCATCATTCAAATCAAATTGCACTAGTTAACGCTCTTGTCTTGCCCTAAAGAGACAATTTTTATTTACATTATGGTTTACTGGTGTAACCACATTCTCTGCGTACCTTGGGTTGAAAGGATCTAAAAAATCATCATCCCCCAAATTATCATTGTTAGGATTAGGATGATATGCTGGCTGGCCATTATTCTTCTGATTAAGTTGAGCTCTAGCCAGAGCGGCTAGTCTTTCAGTATCTTGGGGGTCTACTATTAGGCTAATTAACTGTGGTTCTAGATTTACTAGTAATAATGGTGCACCTGATCTCCACGTACTTGGCATACACAATAACTTCCTTGCACAAAACAAAAACAACAAATAAAAGTAAAATTTGGAAAACTTGACCAAAGTTCAATTAAAAAGCCCAAACTTCATTGACAACCATATTCCCTGGCAATGATGCCAAAATGTAATATGCCCAAATTACAACTCTCAATAGAAAGTATAAGCAGTCGCTGTCAAATATAGAACCCAACTAGGTTGGGTGTCGAATCCCACAGGGAATATCATGTTCACTAAGTATTGTGGATGTTACTAAACTGTTGATTGAAGGTTCCAGAATAGAGGGGGGTTTGATTTATCAATTATATTTTTATGTTTGTCACATAAAGTAATCCAACTGTAAGTTATATTAACAATAGAAATTCAATAAGAAAAGTCAAACTAAAGTTATGGTTACCAAGATGCTTAAGCAGCTAGAATTTTTATTGCAAAAGTAATTGAATTCTATGGTACCCATTAGTTTCTCAACCTAAATGAGTAACTTATCCCTTAATTCTCTGAAACTTAAGGAACATTGTATTAATTCAACTATAATCTCATATGGGTTGATTTGGTTAAGGCATCTACCCTCTATCCAAAGGTTAAAGTCTTTAGAATTATGTAAACCCTTTCTTTTCCCAACAAGCACTTTTCTATTTAACAAGTATTGCTCTTGGGCTCACTTTTCAATTTTGCAAGCAAGAAAAGCCATTAAAGCGAAGAAGGTTTTATGCAACATCAATTAATCATGGGAATCTACTAGATTCATAAACCAAAATCTGCTTTTCATATCAAGGCTCTTATAACCCTAGTCATGGGATCTTAGCCACACATTTCCACCCAAAAAAGAGAAGAAACCATTGTGTTATTCATAAATTAATCCAAAGTTTACTTACAAAAGTCACAATTATTGTTCTTTCACCTTCAATATAAAATAGGATAAAGGAATCTAGATCCACAAATCCCCAATAAATCTTAGAGAAAAACTATGTAACAATGAATTTTCAGTATGAAAAACCCTTAAAAAAAGAGATAAAAAAAATCCTTAATAAAACATAAGACTGGGTATTTATATGTTCCCAGCCAAAAGGAATTTAAAATTCAAACTTTAAAAACCCGCGTCCAAAGTGACGGCCTAAGTGGTGGTCCATCACAAGGATGATGGTCCTCCACTTGGTTTGTTGTTGTTGATCCTGGAGAGTCACTTTCTAGATAAAACTACCAGTCAAAGTGGTGGTCCTTCGCAAGACTAATGGTCCACTATTTTGACCATCGCTGATGATCCTTGAGAGTCAAGTTCTGGATAGTCTTGACGGCCGAAGTGGTGGTCCATCGCAATACCGATAGTCTTCCATGTTTGCTATTACTGAACATTTCAAGATACTTGGATCTATTTAGTTTTGACAGCCAAAGTGGTGGTCTGTCGTAAGACTGACTTGCGATGAATGGTCTACCACATGGCCGTCGCTGGGTCTTCTGAAGTCATGGCTTCTGTTTGGACCTGACGGTTGAGTTGGTGGTCCGTCGCAAGACTGACGGTCCACCATTTTAACCGTCAGAAGTATTTTTCTGCTGATTCTCTGAGACTTTTCCTTCAGCTAGCTCCTTACCCTAAAACACTAAAAACCAGCATTAAATGCAACCTTGTTCGCTTGAAATCATGGAATTTTCCCAACAAAAAAATGAAAAATATTTTGTCAAAAGACAGAACATCATGGGTGAAGTGTATTTTTACTGAGCAAACAGAAAAAAAAAATAGAAATAATAAATCTAAATTCTTTTTTTTAAATTTAGTCAAACTAGAAAATATTTTAAAATAGAAATCCTATAGCAACACTTCACCCTAAACAATCAAACCCCACACTTAAAATCACACTTTGTCCCCAAAGTGTAAAATAAAAGTAAGGACAAAAATACTCTTTGAGGCCTCTAGACCTAGCTTGGCAGCATCTTAACCATCAAAGGGTGTCCGAAGGACCCTACACTAAGTCATTTCCATGCTTCTTAGCTCAAATATCTAGTACTTGAACTTTTTTTCAACCTGTTAACTCAAAAAAAATTAAAACAAAGGTGATATAAAGAAAAGCTATAAAATAATATACCTACCTTAACATGGGTTTCCTTTTAAGCAGAGACTGATTTATTATCACTGTACGACTCAACTTACAACTCTCAACCATTTTCTTTCATCCTCTTTTTCTACCCAGAGCCTATCTTCTTATTCTTTTTAGACCTTTTGAGTTCTTACTCTCAAGGTCTATTTCTCTTTTTACACTAACCTTTTTAAGCTCCTCTTTATGTTTCTCAATTTTAGGCATAATTAGTGATTCAGGCAACACTATGAAAGAGTCTAAAGAGGTTGTACTTCTCTACTCCGCAATTATATTTTTTCATCGCTACGATCATGCATAAACATTTGTAGTGTAAAAGTATATTGTATGCTTTGTACACTCTAAAGACCATCTCTTCATCTTTCAATCACATCTATTAATTCTCCTTTAGTTTCCAAGAGTGGACATCCTAATATGATTTGTACCATATCATCTGCATCATAATCTATAATAATAAACTCAGCAAGAATAATGATCTTCTTAACCTTTATGAGAATATCCTTTATGATTCCTTTGGGAACCACTCTAGTTTTATTCACTATTTGGAGTATCACTGAACATGGACTTGGTTTTCCTAAACCCATAGTGTTAAACACATATAGGGGCACAGAGTTGATGCTTTTCCCCAAATCATTTAAAGCATCGGCCATATCACTTACACCAATTTGTATGGGGGGGTGAAACTCCTAGGGTTTTTGAGCTTCTTTGGTATTTTTCTCATTACCATAGAATTGCACTTCTCAGTAAGTGCTACTATTTCAATGTCACCAAGCATTATCTTATTTGTCACCACACCATTCAAGTACATAGCATACTTAAGCATTTCCTGCAAAATATCTAAAAAAGGAAAGTTAATGTGAAAATCTCTGAATGTGCCAATGAATTTTGTAAAACAAGCATTCTCTTTATACTTTTGAAGTTTCTAAGGGAATGGTGGTGGTCACTCTTGTTTTTTCTTAACTAATTTGTTTTTATGTACTCTAACTTTCCCAATTGTTTAGCTTCTTTGGCTAACACTTTCTCCTCATCAACTTTTATAGGACTAACTCTACTTATACCTCATGATTTTTCTTTGGAGATCTACCAATCATGTCTCTACCACATCTCAAGGTTACTGCCATCACTTTGTTTGGATTTTTGTATCACTAGGAAAGCCACTTGAGGTCTTATGTTTTGTGCTTGAGATAAGTAGCCTAACTTTGCCTCTAAATTCTTCTAAGTCAGTTGTTGGGCTTAAATATCTGCAACCATTTGTTCTTAGTTGGCTAAGATATTATTTAATGTCTCTTCTATATTACTGGCCTAAATATTACATAGAATGTTTTATTGTTATTGAAACTATTGAGATTAAGCTTGACTATTGACCCATGAGTGAATGGGCTGACTCTTCCAATTATGGTTTTAGGTATTACCATAATTATTATTTCCCTTCTGTGAATTGCCCATAAAATTCACGAACTTTAGATTTTGCTCCACATAAGTCTTTAGAGTAACCACTACCTCCATAAATCTCACACCAAGTTTTACCCTGCTAAATTTCCGTAACTTAGGCTTGAGGTTGATTCACACTTAACTTACTAAACTGTGTCATCATTGGTGTAATGACCCTTTATGTTATTTCCTTTATTTGTATGAATTTTTAATGTTTTGACCCATCTAATAGTGGCTACAAGTTATTTTTAACTTGTCAAAACTATTTGTTTGGTTATAGAATAGTTTCTTTGGGTTTTACACTTATTTTCCTATTTTAGAGCTTTTGCTATTTAAGATAAGTTATCTGACCAAAACATTCAAGTAGATGACCTCATAGAAGAATTCTTATAGTACCATCAGCTCCAGAATATTGATTTTAGGCTATAGGGACCCTTGGTTTGGGTCCTGAGGCTTTTGGATTCATTTTGGGCTATTGGACGGATTATATGAAAAATAAAACTATAGGTATGGTGCCAATGAAACTTTTGATGGTCCTATTGAGTCTATAACATTAAATTTTGTATTATAGCACAATTTTTTTATGTGTACGGGGTTCTAAAAAAATCTCAACCACCCGATCAAAGTCCATTTTTGGACATAGAAAATTTGGTATCAAGTATGTAATACAATCTCTTAAGAGCTCAGGGATATACCTTAGCGATGTGTACTTTAGCGCCCAATGAGCTACTTAAGTACCATTTGGCAATTGGCTAAGCTCTCTTTAGCGACATGGGGGCCGCTTAATCAGACCCTACTTTAGCACCATTAGGGTTGTTTTAGCAGTACCTACGCCAAGCTGATAGACCACTTTAGCAGCTGAGATGTCTCTTTAGCAACAGGCGCTTTATCCCCAAGGTGTCCAGTTTAGCGACACCTGGGGGATTTTAATCCGATTTCCCTACCTAGTTCTCCACCATTTCATTCACCATTTTAACACCAATTTGAGAGTTCAAAGAGAGAAAATGGTAGGGAATCATCCATTGAAGCTAAAGTAAGATAGCCTAACACTCCTTGGTCAATTCCTATTAATTTTTCTTTCAATTTCAACCCTATTTTCTGGTAATATTATTAGAAATTATGTCTTAAAATCTCTAAATTTAGACGGTTGATTTGGTACCAATTCATGTATTATTTGTGCTTAAGTTTTGAGTATACATTCCTTGTCCTTCCAGGGACCTCATGGTGAATTCAATTTTGAATTTAATTTGCAGGCCCTGCAAGCTCGTTCATGACCTAAATTTTGACCCAAACCTTAATATTGAAATACGCGTCTTGTTTTACTCCTAATTACATGTAGATTACAATTTTTATAGCATGGCGGCATTTAGAGATTGTGGATTAAAGAAGGATAATTCAAGGACTTGCAATTTGGCATCGGGGTAGGCTCTTATCTACTCTTCTTAATGAGATAATATATTATATATGTTGCATATTATACAGGGATGTTAGGTTGTAAAATTGGGTAGCACATCATGAGTTAGATTAATTTATGACTTCAAGGGCTAGAAGGGTGGACTAACTCTTTAGATGAAATACAAGTTATGCTTCTAGAACCCTATAATCCTTGGTTATTAGTATGTTAGAAAAAGTTGAGGCAAATAACCCTTTAGTATAAGGTTAGGTACTTTACTTGGTGGATTATGATGGTTTCCTAAATTATGATATGATTATGTTGATTATATATTATTGGGCACAAGGCTGTGATTATAAAGGACGTGCTCATAGTATATGGGCATGTCGATGCTTATAGTTGTATTATTTGGGTATTGATGATAGCATTGCCTAGATCCAATACAATCATGTTTACTTAATGACACGATTTGATATGCTAGGGTTTCATAATACTTTTGATGCTTAAAATGATGAAAGTATGCAAGTTACTTAGGTCTTTTGTTAGATATGATGTGTTTTGAGTTATGTTTTTCAACAAATTTGGTTTTAGAACTATTTTGGAGAAAAGGATAGAAATTTGAAGTTTTGGACCACTGAAATGGGCACCTACGGCCCATATGTACTACCTATGGAGTGTAGATGCCAGTGTATGTGTCAAAAAGTGAAGTCTAAAGGCTCAAAAAATGAGAAAAGAAGACCCCGCTACTTACAGAGGGAACCTATGGCTCGTAGGTACTACCTATTGTTTTTAAGTGATAGAGTAGGTGTTAGAGGAGCAAAGTACAAAGAGTTTTTAAGAACTTTTAGAGGAGGGGCACCTGCATGGGGCTACCTATGGTATGCAGCTGACACCTACGACCAGTAGGTGGCCCAATAAGTGGCCACAAACCTTGATTTTCCTCTTTTGTTTAGGAATAGGTTCCTAGGGTTTCCTTGTATTCTATATATACTTTAGTGACATTTATTAGTAAGTTTATACACTCTTGATACTTACAAACATATACTTGATTTTGAGATTCTATTTTGATTTTAGGATTGTTTTGTATCAATTTTTGGTTGATTATTTAGTTGAAGACTTTAGGTTTTATTCGATGATTATTGTGATACTGTTTGAAAGCTTCAAATTATGAATTCTTTTGATTATTTACCTACAATGAGAGGCTAATTCCCTTAGCTAGGGTTGTGGGAACCCTAGCTAAATAACGAAGTAGTGGAAGTATTCAATCCTTCTTGAATATTGTTGTTGTGTGCATTATGGTTTTCTTTGATTTTATTGCTTTCTTAACAATTGAAAATGTTAGGATCCAGCTTGTATTCACTATGAACCTGAAAGGGAGGTAGAGATTTGGAAAAAGAGATAACAACAGTGATTTGGGGTTAATTGCCAAAATAAGCTTACCTACATTATCTAATAAAGATGATTAACATATATCTAATCAAATTTAGATTAAGGGGGGATAGTTGAAATTGGGTTTTTAGGTAAGGGTTAGTAAGACGATGCTCTGAGACTAAGAAAAGATGAGTGAAATTCACCAAATATTGTCGAGAGACGATTGGTGATACCTAATTTACCAGATTCTACATTCAAAGTAGTTTGATAGTTGGATTAAGAATGATAAGCCAACTGATTTAGAAGCTAGGGGAACACAAGCCTAGTGTTCATTTTTGACTATTTACAACCAATGATTTTGAGTTTGATTACTGTTTACAACTACTAAAAACCCATTTACTTTCAGCACTGCTAGTAGAGTTTAGCAAATAAGAGATATAATTGCATATATTCCATGGTATTTAACCACAACTTTGTTGAACTGCTATATTTTGTTTTGACCGCTTTAGCCTTATTTAGAGGTATAACTTTGGGTGATATCAAAATTTTGGCATTGTTGTAGGGGTACCTATTGACCTGGTGGTTGGTAATCTATTATAGATTGTATGTGACTGCTATGGACAACCTATTGATCTAAGATAGTGAGGCATTGATCGCGAGCATGATGGAAGGATAAAATATTTATTTTACAACCATTATCAGACATGAGCTTCATGATAGGGCCTTTTGTGGCTATGTTGCCCTTTCCTTGCCTTTCCATATGCTATTGATGAGGTTGGTGTGCCAGAGGTTCCAAGTATTGTTGTAAGAGTAGAGGCGATGGGCATGTCCCAAACTAGTATAATCAACGATCCGACAAACTCAATCCTTGCAAAAAGGACCCCTACACCTCTAATAGTAATCCTAACCTACTCTGAGGTCCCATTAGTTCTTGTAGATCCTACTAATAGATAGGGAGGAAATGTTGGTGTTAGTTTGGATTTTGAGATATAAAAGCAGAAAGAGGCCCCCGAGATGAGCACACAGGGTGAGAGGACCCTAGTCACATCCACTTTAACCCTGACTTTCACTTCACAGCTGGTTGGTATATCTTTTATGCCACCTTGTTCTTCTACTATAACTTCTTCCTTAGGTTTTTGTACCACGAGAGTTTTTGCAGAGCATAGTAGAGATTCAGAGTGATACCACTACCTGGCTAAAGAATGTTGAGGCTAAGGTGGCATTATTGTATGGGTAGATCTGGCCTTAGGTTTGGATGACACTTATAGCGGTAGAGACTATATTACAAGTTTCTCACAGGGCTAAGATATAAGAGTTTCAAGTTAAAGTGCATACCCATATAGAAGATTTCGAGGGTTGTGTGTCAGCTTAGTTTAGTGATATTGAGGCACCTGATCTGGGTGAGATTAGGGAGGAGTTGGCCACACTGTAGGCAGAGATTCGCTCTCTAACTGAGAGTAATATTCCAAATATCCCTCTAGTTATACCTCCATTTGTTTAGTGGGCAACTCCGTGTAGACTTAGATACTTTGAGTTATTTACAGAGGATGAAGATATGGTCTCCACAATTGGGACACACATAATTTAAGGGAGATTAAATTTCCTGATAGGCAAAGGTATGCCAAGGTCGCTGCGGGTGAATCCTTTAGTAGTGCACTACTACTACTACCACCTTTGGTAATTTATATACCCCCATATAAAGATGATCATGATTTAGTCACCTAGTGTATCTCAAGTATCTCTGCACTCCCTTGCTTTACATTGCTTACATGCACTAGGGACTATGTGCAATTTTTTAGTTGGGGTAGGGTATGCCATAGCTGTCGTAGGTTTTTTTTGACGTACTTGTTTTTCTATCGGTCACGGCAAGATTGTAGAACTGGCATATCTAGATTAATTTTGTGTCATATCATATTTTGTTTCATGTTGTGTTGCATTTTAGTGTAATTAAGAAATTTTTGAGTATCTAGGGTAGTTGAACATGATTTTTGAAAAAAAAATGATACCTCTTCAAAAAATTTATTTTAGAACGGTGTAATATTTATGTATGTGTGACCATTATGGATCTTGTTATGGCATTAGGATTAGGAAAATGATAATCATTGCTAAGAATTTGCATAAATTAGATAGGTCGTAGCTTTCGATGTGACCATATGCCATGTGTGTGTGAGATACTACTTAGTTCCCTTTGTGTGTTATTCAGAACTTGCCTAGTTAGTCTTGCCTAAGTCGTAGGATAGTCGGCTAGGAAAGGATCATAGGTTTTTTCATATTAGTCCACTTTTAGCCTAAATGACCTTTCATGTGTGAACAAGTATCCTTTAATCCCTATTTCGAGCCTGTATAGCCTATTTTTTCTTGTTACACCTTTCACATTCCCATTTTTGTTACACTGAACCTATTTTTGGCCTAGTCCTCCTTAGAATTGTGTACCTTAACTTAGGCAAGTCACCTAAGTTGAGGGTGGTTAATGTAGGGGTATGTAATGTAAAGTGGGTATGAAGAAGGGTAAAATAATAGAAAAGAGAGTAGGGATAGGTGTAGTAGAAAAAAAAAAGAAAAAATAAAAAAAAATTGTGAAAAAAGAGCAAATGATAGAATAAAAAACCACACCTAACCTAAATTTGCAAAAAAGGAATAAAAAGGAGAAATAAGGTGGAATAAAAAAGAAATTAGTTAATAAGTTGAGGCCAAAGTAAATGTATTTCCAAGGAAGCTTGGTAACTAAATTTATCCATATGTTCCATACCAACCCCCAAGCCTTCATTATAAGCCGGATAATGTCCTATAGTGATCCAAACTTGACTTTTTAAAGGCTAAGGTAAAGAAAATAAGGGCAAGCCTATGGTATTTGATGCACATTGGTGGAACTTCTATTGTGAGTGTGAGTGTCTCTTGATTGTCCCTGCACTGATATGTTTTATTTCATAGAAGTGAGTCAAACTTTTTTGTTATGAGGGCCCATGGGTTGTACAGTTGGCTGCATACTTGTTTGGGTAGTGTAACTTATGTATATGCATGGTTGTTTGTTACTAATGTAATGCCATATATTGATTCCATTGTGTCACATTGTTATGCTTCATGTATATACATAGTTGGTTTTGAATTTTTGAAATAGGAGAGGGTAATATTCTTGAGCTTAAAGTGATGATTGATTGTCGTAGATAGCTTAGAGTTCTCCTAGTTATGCATTGTTATTTGTTTTATTATGTTGTGTTGTATTTCCTAAGGATATGCAAATGTTTAAGTAGAGGGTGTTGATGTTCTATGGTTACATAGCACTTTCAATGCTTAAAATAATTTTTAAAAATGCCATATAATTAGGTCTTTTTATTAGATATGATGTGTTTTGTGTGATTTTTGTATGAAATTAGGTTTTGGAACTATTTTAGAGAAAAGGAGTGAAAGTTGAAGTTTTGGAGAGCTGAGTGGGAACCTACTATCCATATGTACTACCTACGGGGCATAGGTGCTAGTGTATGTGTCAGAAAGTGAAGTCTAGAGGCTCAGAAGTTGAGAAAAGAAGACCTTGTTACTTACGTAGGGCGCCTAGACTCGTAGCTTCCACTTACGGTCCGTAGGTGATAGATTAGATGTTATAAGAGCAAAATACAGATAGTTTTAAGGAGCATTTGGAGGAGGGCCACCTATTTGGGACCACCTACGGCCCGTAGGTGGCCTAAATGGACACTACCTTAATTTTCCTCTTTTGTTCGGTAATTATTTCATAGGGCATCCTTTTACTCTATATATTCCCTTTTGACATTTTTAGTTAGTTTACGCACTCTTGATACTTACAAAGATATGCCTAATTCTGAGGTTTGATTTTTATCTTGGGATTGTTTTGTATTCATTTAGGTTTATTATTCAATTGAAGACTTTGGATTTTATTTTTTGATTATTGTGATATTGTTTGAATGCTTAAAAATGGGAGAGTTTCAGCTCTTTTTCTGCCAGTTCTGCTTACCTACAGCAGTCGAGAGACTGGCATCATCAAGGTGGTGATAATTCTCGAGTAGAGGATGCCCAATCTCAAATGAGCAGAGGTCAGTCAGTTTCTTCATATCCTCCTTGTCGATTTTGTGGTCGTCCTTATTGGGGATATTATGAGGAAGGAAGGGATAAGTGCTTTAAGTGTGTCTAGGTTGGCCATCAGCTTAGAGATTTTTCGATCAATAAAGTTGCTATGGGGGTGAATAAAATTCCTGTGGCTTCATATTCTTCTCCTGTACCTAGTGGTGTGGCATCTACTTCTGTTACTTCTCCTGGATCTAGTATTAGTCAGAACAGGTTGTATGGTTTGGTATCTCAAGAGGAATTTGAGGCATCACCTACTGCCGTTACTGGTACATTACAGTTTTTCTCTCTTGATGTATATTGTCTACTTGATCTAGGGTCTTCTCTTTCTTATATGACTCCATACATGGTTGTGTCTTTGGGTTTAGATCTAGAAGTTATTTTAGATCCTTTTTCTTCTTCTACCCCGATAGGTGACTTGGTTATTGCTAAGAGAGTCCATAGGGGGTGTGGTATCTGTTAGTAGTAACAAGACCTTGGCGGATCTATTTTAGTTAGATATGGTAGATTTTGATATAATCTTAGATATGGATTGGTTACATTCTTGTTATGAATCCTTGGATTGTTAGACCGGTAGAGTTATCTTTATGTTTCCTGGAAAACCGGTTATAGAGTGGTAAGGTAGTTCCTTAGCTCCTATTGGGCGATTTACTTCTTATCTTAGAGCTCGGATGTAATCTCTAAGGTTTGTCTTTATCACTTGGTCTAGGTTAAAGATTCTAACTCAAAAGGTCTTTCTTTGTCTTCGGTCCCTATGGTTAATGAGTTTTCAGAGGTTTTTTCGGATGATCTTCCTGGTGTTCCTCCGGATAGGGAAAGAGAGTTTGGTATTGATTTACTTCTGGACACTCATCCAATTTCCATTCCTCTGTGTAGAATAGCTCCAACTGAGTTGAGGGAACTCAAGGAAAAACTTAAGGATCTTCTGGATAAGGGGTTTATTCATCCTAGTATTTCTCTGTGGGGTACACCAGTGTTTTTATGCGTAAGAAGGATGGTTCCCATCGGATGTGCATTAACAAAAGGCAGTTGAACAAGGTGACGATCAAGAATAAGTATCCTCTTCCTCAAATAGATGATATGTTTGATCAATTATAGGGTGCCAAGTTCTTTTCTAAGATAGATCTTTGGTCTAGATAACATTAGCTTTAGATTAGGGAGGGGGATATCCATATGATGACATTTTGTACTCGCTATGGGTATTTTGAGTTCTTGGTGGTGTCATTTGGGTTGACTAATGCTCCAGAAACATTTATGAACTTGATGAATAGAGTATTCAGGTAGTATTTAGATCTCTTCATCATTGTGTTTATTAATGACATTCTAGTTTATTCGAAGAGTGAGGTGGATCATGCTAATCACCTCCATGTGGTGTTGCAAACTCTAAAGAAACAATAATTGTATGCCTATTTCTCTAAGTGTGAGTTCGAGTTGAATGCTGTGACTTTCTTGGTTCATGTTATTTTTAGTGAAGGGATCATAGTGGATCTGCAGATGGTTACTGCGGTGATAGGTGGCCTAGGCCCATGGCTCTATTCAATATCTAGGTTTCTTAGGTTTGGTTGGGTATTATAAGTAGTTTGTGGAAAGCTTTTATCTGATAGTATCTCGTTTGACTAAGTTGACTTATAAGAATGTTAAGTTTTCTTATTAGGATGCTTGTGAAGGGAGTTTTGAGAAATTGAAGGATGAGTTGACTTTGGCTCCAATCCTGACCTTGTCGAAAGGCAATGATGGGTTTGTGGTTTATTGTGATGTGTCTCTGGTAGGGCTTGGTTGTGTTTTGTTGCAGCATAGGAAGGTGATTACCTATGCTTCCAGGCAGTTGAAGGTACATAATAGGAATTATCCTACTCAGGATTTAGAGTTTTGGCAGTTGTATTTTCTTTAAAAACATGGTGGTATTATTTGTATGGTGTTCACGTGGATATCTTATTTGATAATAAGAGTTTTCTGTACGTATTCACTCAGAAAGAGCTTGATCTCAGGCAGAGGAGGTGGCTTGAGCTTCTCAAGGATTATGATATGAGTTTTCACTACCACCCAAGTAAGGCTAATATGGCTATTGATGCTCTTAGCAGGTTATCCATGGGGAGTTTCGCTTACATGGAAGAAGGCAAGTGGGAGCTGATGAAGTATATTCACCATTTAGCTAATCTTGGAGTTCGTCTCTTGGAAGGATGGTGGTGTGATTGGGCAAAAAGTGGTTTGATCATCTTTTGGTATGGACATTAAAGAGAAGCAAGTTCTAGATCATATATTGATAAAAATCAAGGGTGACATTGTTGTGCAAAAGGTAGTGGTATTTGAGATCAGTGGTGATGGTACTTTATAGTACCAAGGGAGGTTGTGTATACCTGATATCAATGGGCTACGACAAAGGGTTTTTGCTAAGGTGAATGAGTTGCACTATGTTGTTCATCCTGACTCGACTAAGATGTATCAAGATCTCATCTATTAGTAGAATGGCATAAAGAGGGATATGGCTGATTTCGTGACCAAGTGCATGGTGTGTCAACAGGTTAAGGTTGAGCACATAAGGCTAGGAGGGTTGTATCATGAATTGATTTGCCTAAATGAAAGTCAGAAGTGACAAAACATGGACTTCGTTATTGGTCTCCCTTGGTCTCAAAATTAGTATGATTCAGTTTGGGTTATTATGGATAGGATGACAAAGTCTGTGCATTTCTTGCCAGAGTGGACTAGATTTTTGGTGGAGGATTATGCGCAGTTGTATCTTCAAGATATTGTGAAGCTGCATGGGGTACCTATTTCGATTTTCTCTAATTGTAGTATGTAGTTTATATCTCATTTTTGGTGATCTTTTCAAAAAGGATTAGGGACTAATGTTCGTCTTAGTACTGCATTTAATCCACAGTTTGATGGACAAGCGGAGAGAACTATTAAGACTTTGGAAGATATGCTTCATGCCTGTGTGATTGACTGTAATGGCAATTGGGTTGTGCATCTGCCTTTGGTAGAGTTTGATTACAACAATAGTTATCATCCGAGTAGTGGTATGGCTCCTTTTGAGGCATTGTATGGTAGGAGCTGTAGATCTCCTATTGGGTAGTTTGAGCTTAATAAAGCAGACATGTTTGGTCCTGGTTTTTTTATCAGGGGATGGAGAAGGTCAAAGTGATTCAGGATAGGCTTAAAGCTTCCCAAAGATGCCCAAAATCCTATGCAGATGTTAGGCGTAGATACTTAGAGTTTAAGGTCGGGGATAGGGTGTTCCTAAAGGTATCTTCCATAAAGAGAGTGGTGCAGTTTGGAAAAAAGGGGAAACTCAGTCCTCGGTTTATTGGTCCTTATGTGATTTTGCGGAGAGTTGGCAATATTGCTTATGAGTTTGAGTTGTCATCTAGCTTAAGTTTGGTTCATTCGGTGTTTCATGTTTCTATATTGACGAAGTGTCTTGGTTATTCTTCTTCGATTATTCCATAATAAGGATTGGGTATTTTGAATTCTCTGTCTTATGAAGAAGTCCCAGTAGAGATATTAGATAGGTAAGTTCATTGGTTGTGAACCAAGGATGTGGCTTCGGTTAAGGTTCGATGGTGGAACCATAAGGTGGAAGAAGCTACTTAGGAAGCGAAAGAGGAAATAAAATTCAAGTATCCGCATTTGTTTTCTACTTTTGAGATTCATGCGGAAGGTATATGTCTTGAACGCATCTTTATTTTCTGAGTTTGTTAAAGTAAAGATTTAACTTTTTTGACTCCTTATTTTAAAACTTTTTCAAAAGGATGTTTTATAATACAAATGACTCTGTGTGTAGTTGCCCCCTACCTTGTCCGTTATTCAGGGACGAATGTTCCTAGTAAGGGAAACTGAAACATCCAGGGTTTTGACCTTTAGAAAATTTCGTGGAAATCCATTCTCTGGACCCAATACGACTCATGGGTATGAGCCGTATAAAGGGGTATGGATGGTATAGTCTTGTCGTATGCTGACCAGTACTAGTTGGTAGGATGGTTCTGGTCACTGGAATGAATACGACTTAGGGGTAATAGTCGTATTGGCAGTTACGGGTTATTTTGTTCCTTAACTTAATCTTAGACTTGGTTACTTAGGTTGGATCTGAGTACGAGTAGCTCACCATGATCCATAAGCCAGGGTACTAGTTGTATCAGGAACTCATATGGGGGACAGTGTTTGATCCTCCTGGAATTTTATTTTACCAGGGATATGGGTTACGGGTATGGATCGTATACTTTGGTTATGACCTTGTTGGATGAGTCATATACTGAACAGTGTTTGATCCAAGGGTTGAAGTCAGGATACTAGTGGTGGATACCGATCATATAGGAGGTACGACTCGTATGGGTCAGTCGTGTCCCTGTGACAGGATTTTTGTGTTACTTGAGTGGGGATATTCAAGACATTTACCTACTTAACCTAATTAGGACCCATGACTTCTAATATACTTAGGAGGTTATTTATCCTATTGTTCTATTCATTAACACTTAGAAACTATTCCAAAACATCTCATAATTCTCTCAAGAGATTTTGGGGCAAGAAAGCTAGGGTTTCAACTAAGGGCTTGCTTTGATGATTTCTTTCCATTAATTCTTCGGTTTAAGGTATGATTCTCTTCCATTATTGTAATTTCAACTAATGGCATGGTTTATATAATTGATTTAATGGTTTTTACTATTTTGTGATAATAGTTTTTTAACTATTATTAGGGATTTTGATATTGAATTCTTAGTTATGGTTTTCTATGGTTTTAATTATGCTTTTGTATGCACTAATGGTGGTTTTGGACAAGTGGATTGCATGGTAATGGTTTAATGGTGTTTGGAATTTTTTTTTATTTATATTATACCCCCAAGGTGTTTGATGAAATGCTTATAAATATATGGTCATTGCATTGACTTCTTTTAATGGAACTCTTGCACGTTTTAAACCAGATAATGGATTTATTCACGTTTAAATGGTTTGAAATGTTAAAGGTTAAATGGTTATGCTTGTGGAGAACTTGGAAGTCTCCCAAATTGATTTAATATGGTACATGGAAAGGGCACCTAAGGTTTCCTTAACCTAAATGATTTGGCTATAGATATTACTTGCAAGTAAGGGGTGGTATGATGATACCACAAATATTGTCCTTGGTTAATAAATGGTAAATGGATTATTTGGAAATGGTTTTAATTGGGCATTAATGGCGGGGTGTGTAGCTAAGCTATGGAAGGTGGCAGTCCTGAGGGGACCAAAATCGGAAACTCATATTAGCCGATATGAGGGGGTTTTGATGACTACGTGCGAGTGTCATATTTTATATTGGAGGGATGTATTAGTAATCCCATGGGATATTACTCGGTCGTGCGGCACACGCACTTTGACCCTTTCTGTAGAGGAAGCTCAACTCATATCGTCCATGGGTGGTTAGGACGACAAATCTATACAGCCTAGGTAAATGTCTTAAGTACATGCTAAACCCGATCTTTTTTCCCAACACTTATATATATGTATGGTTGTATGTATTATGGATGGTTTTACTTGGTTTTTTGACTGGCATTATTTTATCCTTACCCTGAGATTCATGCTAGTGGTCATTCGATATCCTCGTCTACTAGTGGTTCTATACACATGCTATGCAGGAATTAGCCATTCTACTCCTCTTATTTAGTACACAGATTCGGTATCAGCATATAGATTGAAGTCGTGAGCTTCCAAAATTTCGGAAGGCATCATTTTATGTTATGGATTTATCTACACTTTTCTTTTATTTTGGATATTGGTTTTGGCCATGCTTGGGGGAATGTCCAAATCGGATTTGTTTACTCTTTTGGATAGAGGCTTTATGGTACTTCTAGGGGTTGGTATGGGCAGGATCAATATTAGTGTCGGCTTGGCATTAGAATATGCGAGAAAGATAACATATTTGGATGATATGGTTGTTCCATCCTATTAGATTTTGGGATTGATTTTCATGTTATGTTTTGGTATTCTCTTTGTTTTATGGTCTATGGTTGGGTTTGGTACGGTTTCTCGGTTGGTGCGGCTGGACTCAGTTGGGTCGGTCACGATTATGACCCTATCCCAGAGTTTTAATGAGAACAATAATGCTATCTTGTTATATGTTCAAAATTCAGCCCATATAAGGCTGGATATAGGTGGTTGAGTTGGGCAACAGGGGGCGGTCCTCAGTCCTGGTTGGTCTTGGGATGCCCGTTATGACAAGGCCCGGGGTCGGGTAGTGTCACATAGTTTTCAACTAAATTTGAAGTATTAATTGGCAAGAAAATGAGCTGACTTAGGTGGTTTGGTTATGTGCTAAATGTTTTTAATTAGAAAGAACGTTGTGACCTACTTTTCGCTCTATCCAAACCCTAACCTAAAACCTACTTTTCACTAAGTTGGCGACTATGGCCAACACCTTCGGTGGGGCTAACCCACTAAAAGATAATCAGAAGATGAAGGAAGTTGATGTTTGTAGGCAAGTACATGGAGACTCTCCCAAGAAAATGAACTATGCAAATATATTAAAGCCTCAAAGTTGTAGCAGTATTGTGGAAACAATTCCACCTTAATCAATTGTAATAATACATAGGGAACCGAGTATAACACGCAAATCATCAGAAATAAAGAGCTTAATCATCTAATAAAATTTAGAATATGATGTTACAGGTAAATTTTCCTATGGAAAACTAGATTTAATGGAGCTGGGAAAAGTATACCCAATCAATGGGGCATTAAAGGAGAATACAACATCAGAGTGTTGGATACAAGACATATTCTCATTCAATTGCAAGTATTGGAGGATTATGCTAATCTTGTGTCAACGGCTGCTTATTATATAAAATCTAAGGATATGTATTAGCAGATGCAGACTCTAAAGTAGGATCCTTTGTTCGAACCAGATGTGGTAAATACTGTAGGTGTAGCATGGATATCGATGCCAGATCTTCCACCTAATTTTTTTGTAAAGGAGGTAATTTTTTCAATTGCCTAGCAATTGGGAAACCTTAATAGTTGATATGGCAACTAAGAATCAAACACGACCTTGTTGTGCAATGGTTAAAGTGGAGGTAGATTTGACCACTAATTTGCCACAAAGAGTTTGAATAAATGAAGAGGATGATGTGACTGGAGAAATAAATTTAAAATAGATAAAAATCCAACAAGATATATGCAAAAGTATTGCAAAGAATGTTGTTTGCAATGACATGATGAAAGTTCATGTTGGAATATTCATCCTGAACTACATGAAAAAAAGATGGAGCAAAAGGAGGGAGATTGAAATTACAAGAAGAAGGAGAAAAGGAGAATGAAGCAGGTTCCCTTAAGAATAATCAAAGGAGAAGAAAAATATACAAACGGAAATGGTTAACCTAAAGAAATAAGTATAAAAGAGAAAAGTTTGGGGATAATGTAGGGGAGATAGAAGAAAAAGATCAGAAAGAAATTCATGTGTCAAATGTTTTTGATGTACTTACAGAGTAAGAACATAAGGATAATGAAAAGAAAGCTAATATTAAAGAGAATCAGTCTATCAAAGAGAGCACTAAATACTGGGCCACTAGTTGTTTATCCAAGGTCTCACAAAGTAAAGAAGTGGAAACAAAACAAAAAGAAGAGTTAGTCAATAGAGAACAGCCAGAGATGATTGAAAATATTGTTACTAATTCTTCTAACAAAGGTAATTTGATAGAACATAGTCGCATGCAGAAAGAAGAAAGGTCAATGCAGCTAGCTATAGTAAAGTCACGGAGAAGGGAAGAAGACACAAAGGTGATTGAAGATATTATGCCTTTATCAAATCAAGTTGAAATTAGATAGAATTCAGTAATTAAGGGAAAATAGCTTTGGATGAATAAGATCTGGATAAAAACATAGAGAAAGCTAGCATTGAAGGAAATCTTTCTCCTAAGCAAATTGTTAGATTAAAAGCATCTCAAGGCATTCAAAGAAAGAAAGATAAAGGAGTAAATCAAGTTCAATACAGACTAGAAGTTCTTTTAAAATAAATCTAGATGAATCCTCTAATATGAAATGTTAGATTAGTGAGTACTCAGAAGGAATTTACTAGATGAATCCCTAATATGGCTATCAATCTAGACATGATGTAGGCTTATGATAGGGTGGATTGGTTGTTCTTAACTATAGTTTTGAGGAAGGTTGGGTTTAGTTAATTGATTATAGATATGGTGTATAGGTTAGTGGAAAATAACTGGTACTCCATTCTATTAAATGATTAACATAAAGGATTCTTTATATCCTATAGGGGGTTGAAATAGGGAGACCGTTTATCCCTTATCCTTTTATATTCTGGCTGCAGAGGTGAATCTAGAGCTCTAAATTCTTTTAGGATACCGAGAGGAATTCTAAAGGTTAATCATTTTGCTTTTACTGATGACATGATCATATTGTGCAAAGCTGAATTAGCTATGTTTTAGGTAGTTAGATCTACATTGGAGAGGTATGAAAGGGTGTCGGGACAAAAAATTAATAAGGAGAAAAGTGTAATATATTTTCATAAAGGAGTGTCTCAAGGGTAGTAGTGATGGCAGAAGTAGTTATAGGGTTCCTAAGGAAAGAATTTCCTTCCACTTACCTTGGATGACCTATATTTCATATGAGGAATAAAAAGGATATTTATCAATCCATCATGAGTAAAATTAGTAGTAAGCTACAAGTATGGAAAGGAAAATTATTATCATATGGGGGAAGAGTTGGTCTTATCAAGCATGTGCTACAAAGTATCCCCATTCATTGTCTATCAGTTATGAACCCTCCATTGGATGAACTGAATATAATTCAAAAGATGTTTGCTTAGCTTTTATAAAGTAATGACAAAGGAGGGAGAAGCAGACATTGGGTAAGATATAATTCTTTATGCTTACCAGAGGATGAAGGAGGACTTAGATTTAGAGGGTTCGGGATGTGGCTATGGCTTTATTCTGCAAGTTGTGGTAGAACTTTAGAACTAAAGAGTCTATATGGAGTATGTATAGGCATAATAAGTATTGCAAGAAAAAGCATCCCAATGAAGTATATGCACAACAAGAGGAGGATCTCGGGTTTGGAAGAAAATGTTGCAAGATAGAGATTTAATAAAGCATTAGATTTTATGGAAAACAAGAGAAGGGAATAAAAGTATGTGGTTTGACAATTGGATTTCTATAAGTGACTTATATACCATTATCTAGAATAGCAGGGAGTAGGATGAAATGTATCAAAGGGTGAGAGATTAATCAAAGTTGGATCATGGAATGTATAGTTGATCATTCAGCTATTTCCATATGAGATAGCTAATCGCATCATTAAAAAACTCCATCCCCCGATTAGTACAGGTTGAAAGGATAGTCTTAATTGGATTCTTAAAGGAAAAGGAAATTTTGCAGTTCGATGAGCATAGTACTATATTAGACAAAGAGAGGAAAAGAGCATGATTTTAAAAGGAATATTGATAAAGGGATTACCATTTAAAATGGTTTTTTTGATGTGGAGAATATGGAAGGGAAAGGTTCCTATTGATGACAATATGAGAAGATGGGGAATTAAAGGTCCTTCTAGATGCTGGTGTTGTACTATTCCTTATCAAGAAACCATAACTCATGTGTTTCTAAGATCACACACTGCTAATAGGACATGGTCCTAGTTTTTTTCTTTTGTAGATACTACCATTGATGGACTAACCTTCAGAGAAACTATATTGGCATGGTGGAATGCTGAAGTCAGGTGTAGAGCAAGAGCTTATTTTCAAAGTATTCCTAGTATGATTACCTAGGAGCTTTGGAAAAGAAGAAATAGCTTAAAACATAAGGGAAAGATCTTATCAGCATGACATGACTTAAAACTAGTCCTTATCATATGGGCATCTCAAGCGCAACAAGTATCGGAGATTACCCCATTAACCCGACCTAACTATCGCATCAAACTACAAGTGCCAGATGAACTCTAAACATATAATAAGGTAGCGGAAACACGACTAATGATTGTGACTGAAGAGATAGCTAGTCAATTCATTTACATCAATATACTAACAAACATGCCCAAGTTTATAGACATCCACATAACCTCTACAACCCGATGTCTACAATATGTCGGGACATACCCCTTTTAACTTTTTAAACAATTAAATAAAAAGAAGTCAAAAGATAACATTACTTTTCTATAAAAGTTAATTGGTAAGACGCCTTTATTAAGTAAAGTGTTGTTAACAAGGTTATAACATAATATAAGGAGAATATAAAATGTATGCCTTATGAAGTATGGAAGCTCACCACTTCAATGTCAACACATGATCTGCTCGAACACCTGGTCACTATTCAGGAAGGGAAAAAGAAGCTTCGGCCCCTGTATACTGTGGGGATACAGCGTCCAGAGATGGTTAGAAGTTGGAGCAATAGCATGTAACTCAAGGATAATGATAAAATAGTGTTGTTAGTTGAAACCAAGTCAAACAATCATATGCAACCATATTTATATACACAAGTACATACACACACACACATATATATATATAGAGAGAGAGAGAGAGAAACATAATGTGTCAAAAAGGGAATCAAGGTTTGGCATGCATTTTTGGGAATGCTCAATCATAAGACCTAGAGTGAAGGACACCAACCTTCCATCCTTACAATTTAGAATGTTTGAACTTCTAGGTTATATTAAGCAAGAGGACCCTATCCTCAAGTCGTTCAATCTATTATAGCAAGAGAACTGTAACCTCAAGCCATCATACATTATATGGAAAGTGGACACTAACAAAAACTATCATATCCTATGTGGAAAGTGAACCCTAACCATAAGCCGTCTTATCTTGTTTGGCAAGTAGACCCTAACCAGAAATTGTCTTATCTTGTATGGAAAGTGGACCCTAACCTCAAGCAATCATGTATATATATATGTAGCTAGTTGACTCTAACCATAAGTCATCATGATCATCAATAGCCTACTTTGGGACTCTAACCCATTTGTCCATGAATTAACTCCCATTCAATTCAACACATAATGACTCTTAACCTATTTATCCAATTCAAGCCACCAAGGATACAATTAAATGCCATATAAGACCACATGGTCTTTATAAAACCATTTAACAACCAATCATTTAAATAAGACAATGCCTTAGTTCATACCATAATGCAAATCCATTTATGGTCATCAAGACCCTTACAGACCATTCATTATTAATTATCATTCTTGTACCAAACTTTATTTCAAAACACAATTCAATTCTATGCTTAGGGACTCCAACCCTTTTACTTATCATACCACCAAAGTCACCAAATTAACTTATTATATAGCCATCAAGGCCTTTACATAGCCATTTACCAAGCATTCATAATCATTAGGTAAATGTCATAATTCATTCATATTCATTAGACCAATATCATCATTCAAAACACCATTAACATGTGACTAGTTAATTTTCTTAGATATTTTCACAAACACCTTGAGCGCATACCTTTATTAAGACTAAAACCAAAGTAGAAACCATCAAAATTAGGGTTACTCATGACCCATTTGTTAAACCACAATATACAAGCACCCACATGTGCAAACTATCACCAAAAACATATATTTATATATAAACACAAGTTAAGCAAGAATAAACAATACCCAACACTATGCATAAAACCCTCAACATTTGATTTCAAAACCACCATTTACAAGTCAAAATCATTGTTTAAAACACATGATATTTTGAACTAACAATGAGGGAAGAGTCACATGCCTTATACAAGATGATTTATGGAAGGAACTTGACCCTTCTTAGCCTTTGGATAAACACTTGAGAAACCCTAGTCTCCAACCTTCAAGAGTGAGTTAGAAAGTTTTTTTGGTGAGTTTTAATCTTGCACTAAGTGTTATACGAGGACACAATATGATATATAAAGTGGAGAATTTAGGGTTTTGGGTTGGGAAATATGCAAAAGGCCCTCAGCTTATACTTTAAAAACTTACTCCCGGGAGGGTACGACTTACCTAACTAAACCGTACCCTAAGGTATGAGTGGTACCCTAACTCATACCCTAGGACTCACCACGAACCTCTAAACTATCCAAGATAGGACCACACATGCATAAATCATAAGTTATGGTAAGAGTGGTACCATACGAACGGTACCCAAAATAATGTCCACTATATCAACCTTAACACATCATATGACTAGGTAACATACAACCCATACCCTAACATATGACTTGGGAGAGGCTAAATCATACCTTGGATAGAATATAAACTTTACTACAATGCATAATATACGAGTGAGAGGACGCTAAAGAATATCCTAGGGTACGAATAGTACCCATGAGTTGTACCTTTCCCAGAATGTTCAAAACTCATGAAATTTTGCAAAGGCAAAGGTTTAGGGTATTTTATTCTCCCCCACTTAGGATTATTCATCCTTGAATGATGGGAAAGGGAAGAATAAGCATAATGTAACACATTATCACACACCAACTAACCTTTAACCATATTAGAAAACAAAGGCATACCACAGGGATAAGATACATTCCAAAATCATCATTAATCCAGCATTTATTCAATTGACGTTGGGACTCATACCTATTGTCTGTTAAAGACACCTGTTCAAATAAAAGTTCAAGGGCTTGAACCCATTTATTAACAAGAAAATAAATCTAGTTAAGAGCATCAACATACACCTCAAGAATGAGTATCCATAACAGAAAATAAATACGGATACTTGGACTTTGTGTCCTCTTTCGCCTCCCAAGTAGCTTCCTCAGACTTTTTGTTCCTCTGTAGAACTTTTACTGAAGCTCCCTCTATCGTTTATAACTAGTGAACCTATAATATTAAGATCCTTACCAGGACCTCTTCATATGATAAAGAGTCCAAAATACCAACATCCTTTAAGTGAACAACCAATGAAAGGATCACCTATACACTTTCATAACATAGAGACATGAAAGACAAGATGAATAGGACTTATGCTAGAAGACTAGTCCAATTCAACTTATACTTTCATATTGAAACATCACTATAAGGGCCTAAATCTAGCCATATACTACTTCCATATTCAAGCCTATTTAAAGCATGAAGGAGTTAACTTAAGCCATGGGGCTCTATTTCTTACATCCATCTATGAACACTACTTAATAAAGCACCGCATATAGAATATACATATACATGGACCACCCCACAAGGAGGATACCCCAAATTCCTTATTTACCTACCGACAACCTATTCTTTCCAAAGAAAAGCCATCCCTCTTATGCATGCAAGAATGAAAACACTACAACAAAACCACTCTAGAATAAATGAAAATAAATTGGACAAGTATCTAAGATAGGAAAAAATCACAACTCAATCTCCACATTGGGAATCTATGAAGGTCATCAAGGAGAACCTCATGACATTCATTTACCACCGTGAATAAATGCAAAGAAGGACCTTACAAGTAAGAATCTTTAACTAGAACCAAATGATAGAGGTAACCTTTGGAGGTCAATCTCTGAGCTCTAAGATAAGAGATGGGCCTCCCTTTAGGATCTAAAGAACCCTCTTCCTATACAATAACCTAATCATTAGGGAATTTAAGTATATCTTTGTAGGTCTGACAATCAAAGAAGGCATAGCAAGAATGAAACTAATCTATCCCAAAAATAATATTAGAATTAACCATTTATGTCTATTGCATCAATAAGTTTTTCTTTACTACCAAAAGATACCACACACACCCTATAGACTCCCTGGACAACTGTAGCGTCTCCCACCGGGGTAGAAACTAAGAAAAAAGGTCCAAAAAAACTTTAGGACCAAATCTAAAATACACAATAAAAAATGAGGTCACATAAGAAAGAGGGGATCCCGAACTAAGTAAATCATACACATCACAAAAAAAGATTTTTAACATACCTGTAATAAGATTCGGAGATGCCTCAAACTCTTGGCAAGTAGCATATGTATATAACCAATTCTGGCTAGTGTCAGTACCAAAAATAGAAGCAGAACTAGAATTAGCACTCGTAGCTTTGATGTAGGAGAATATGAAGTAGCTATATAGATCTTGTTGTCCTAAGAAGCCACTACAGAAGGACACCCTCGCTACATGTGCCCAATTTGACCATAACTAAAACATTTGTTCCTCTCTTTCTCATGCTTACCATGATAATGTTGACCATAAAATTTATAAGAAGGGTAGTTCGATACTGATTAGGCCCTACTAGCCTGAGAATCACCACTTACCCAACTCTTTCTCTTGGACCACTTACCACTAAACTATTAGACTCCACTTTGTTCTAAAAATTAAGACCTCTTACTCTGCCTCTCATCAATCTTAGTCTATTTATTTTTCTCTTCCTCTACTTGTTGCATATACACAACTAACCTATAGATGTCCATGTCTTTGATTAATAAAGTCGTATTTCTCTCAAGGACCAATTTATAAGTTAGTCCAGAATCAAACTTACATATTCTATCCCTTATGATAGTAACCATCTCAGGAGCATACCTAAACAAATAATGAAATTTCGGGGCATACTATTTGACAGACATACTACCTTGCCTCAAATTCACAAATTCACAAATAATGAAAGCGGTCTAACAAGGCACTAAAGAAATCCTCCCATATGACAGAACTAGCATACTCACCTCTTTACTGTTCCCACTCTCTGTACCATTGGTATTCTATATCTTTCAATTAATAGAAAGAAAACTCAACACCTTCAACCTCCAACATATGCATAATCTAGAAGATCTTCTCTATTTCATTAATGAAACTTTGAAGATCTTCCTCAACCTTCACACTCATAAACATTGGAGGTTACAACCTCATGAATTGACCAACCCCTGTGGCCTCAGAGGATGGATAAATAAGAATACTACAACTGAATAAAGATGATACCAATTGAGTTAACAAATTAATGGAATGATAGAACTCAGCAATAGTAGCATCCCCTTGAGGTGATGGAGGAGGAGTGTCAAACTCATAAGTAGAGTTTATGGGGGTAGGTGGAAACCCACGAGGATAGTTAGATGCCATGACACTTGACCAGGTTAGAAACCTAGAAGTTGGACTAACTTTTTCCATATTTTCCTCAATTAGAACAAAAGAGTTTGCCTGAATGTCATATCTTCTTGAAGACATGATCTGGAAGATGAGCAAACAAAAATCAGAGGGATCTAAGACCTTAGACTCTATAGCTCGAGATAGAACCACAAGAAAGTAAAATTTTCATAAATGTCTTGTATCCCCTCTCTTATAAGTTTGACATGATACACACCCATAAAAAAACTCTACTTGATACGTATTTATATAATCTCAACTGACCATGAACCTAGGCTCTATGAAACACCTTGAACCTTGGCCTTCGCAAAAAAATTCAAGGGTTTTGGACACTCTTCCCATGGTAAGACTCATGGGTACCAATCGTACCCTAAAATATGATTTTAGGATACCTCTCTCATATGTTAGGTAGGGTATTTTAGGTTGGGTTTTGGCCAAGGTATGACTTAATGTAATACTAGTCATATAGAAGGATACGAGGAGTCTGATACTAATTCATATGAAACTTGTGGACTAGTCTAGTTGATTCTATCCAAAATATGGTTTGTGGGTAATTTTCATATCTTAAGATATGACTTAGACCTAGGTGGTTGCATACTGGTCAATACAGGGTACCATGGTGGGATCTAAGGTATGAGTTAGGGCACCACTCGTACCCTAGGGTACGACTTAGGGTGTTGGGACATACCTTCCTGGGACTTAATTTTAGCTTCAAAGCTTAAGGTAATCCGTACATTTCCCACCTCAAACCCATATGTCCCCATGGTATATAACTCTTGGTGGCCTCTCATAGAATACTTTAAAGAATAGAAATATTTCAAAATACTCTCTTAAACTCACTCTTAGAGATTGGAGGCTAGGGTTTCTACAAGTGTTCTTTAAAGGAGTCAAGAGTCAAGTTTCTCTATAAAATCTTCGTGTATAAGGCATGTACTCCATACCTCATTGTTAGTTCCAACTAAATTCATGAGTTAATGTGTTTTAAACATTGACTTATGAATCATAAATGATGGTTTTGGAAACATATGTTGAGGGTTTTGATGCATATTGTTTAATGTTGGTTTAAATTATGTTTTCACATATTTTTAGTGATGGTTTACACATGTGCGTGCTTTTTGGTTGTGTTTTAACAATTAGGTCATGGGTAAACTTATTTTTAGGGTTTATTCTTGCGTTTTGGTCTTAGTAAAGGTATGCCCTCAACATGTTTGATAAAATGCCTAAGAGAATATTTTTACTTTATTGTTAAACTTTCATTGGAACTATTACATGGTATGTTTTGGTAATGGAACCCTAAATGAATTTGGATGGTTTTGTATGGTTTATATAGTTTGAATGGTTTAAATGGTTTAAAGGTTTTGGAATTATTTTAAATGGTATGGAGTGGTTAAATGGTAAAGCCTTGAGGGCTATGAAATTTATTTTGAATTAAAACCTTCTGGGGTACAGATGAATCCCCCAAGTGAATGAAATAATGGAATTGGTTTAAATGTGTAATGTCTTGTTAGGTACAAGGGAATCCCCCAAGGAAAGCTTAATAAAGAAATTTTTGTGGTATACATGGGAATCTCCCAAGTAAGATTAATAATGATATACTTGTGGGGTACATGGGAATCCCCCAAGTAAACTAAATAATGTACTAAGTTGGGTACATAGGAATCCATAAGGTTATGTAAGGATATTTCTTGAAAGCTAAAGTCGGTATGACGATAACAATAATCATAGCCTTAGTTAATAATAAATGGAATAATGGTTTAGGTGGATGGTAATGGTTTTAATTGGGAAAAAATTGTAGGTATGATAGATAATCATGAAGGTATGAATCAAATAGTTGGACACTGGAAACTCATGTTTGCTGACATAAGAATTAGGCATGGAAACCCTATACTTGAGTGGTACATAGGAATCCCCTAACACTTGTTTATATGTATCATAGAGAGTGAAAGGTACATAGAAATCCCCTACTCCTATGGTATCTCTGGTTCATACTGCTATACGCATTGGGGCCATCTAGGGGGTGATACTGGACCCATATAGCCTGTGGGTAGTTCTAGGATAGTTAATCTACACATACCCAGGTTGATAGTTTTAAAGGCATATTAAAATTCATTCCCTTTCCCGGTATAGTTATGTATATATGAATGTATGGATATGAATACATATGGTTTTTTGCACTTGGTTTTAAAGGTTGGCATTATTTTCTCCTTGTCTCAAGTACATGCTAGCGTTCAACTGCTAACCCGTCTTTCGGCGGCTATATCCCCAAGCAATGCAGGTATTGGATATACTAATTCTCTTACTCATTGATTAGATTCAGGAATAGTCAGTGTTAGATTGAAGTGTTGAGCTTTCATAGTTTAGAAGGCATCTATTTCTTTTCATGGATTACTTTACATATATTTGCCTTTTTATATACTTGGCTTTTGGGTATGGTCAGGGGCATGTCCCGACTAGATACTCTTTGGTTTTTGTTTAGAGTCTTTGTATGGTCAATTGTAGACTTGGGTATGAATTAATTATGTTATATGTTTATACACACATATTGGGTTTTTATTTTTATTTTGGTTTATGGTTTGGGTATGGTTAGTGGTTTTGGTTATTGAATAGATTGACTTGGTTGGGTTGCCCTCGGATATAGGCTTAGTCCAAAGTCATCACATGGTAATCATGCTATCTTGTTATATGTTCAAAGTTTATTCGACTTAAGGTATATGTGTTGGTTGGGTGGATTGGGCATTGAGGGTAGTCTTCAGTCCGAGTTGGACTTGAGATTGACTATTACAATAAGGCCTGGATTCGGATTGTGTCAAGTTGGTATCAGAGCCTAGGTTTTAGTGTCATGGGGTTTCTACAAAGCCATGTCTAGTAGAGTCTTGATTATAGATGTGTCGTGCACCACACTTATTATTAGGAGGCTACAAGGCATTTAGGAATGTTCCACTTTCTTGTTATTCTACTTTCAAGCTATGGAGTCTAAGATTCTGAACTCTTTCTTAAATCTTCTTTTGGTTCATTTTTTAGATCATATCCTCTCAACGGTCCAAAGATCATGGAAACTTATCCGACCCATTCAAGGACGACATGTATGAATATAATCCAACTCATAAGGCATAGACCCGATCAAGGATCACAATTTTTTGTTTTCTCCATGGAGTCCTACCAGTCTCCACTGACCCTATTACGAAAGGTGGCACTCAGTACCGGTTACCTCAAGGAGAGGTTACCAATGTAGAGTTTTATTATTCTATTAATCTATTAACCCATATAGTGACAACTTTGTCATGCCAATCCGGTCCTATTAGTATAGGGGAGAGTAAGGAAAGGTTGGGAAATAGGAAGGGTAAGAGGTCTCAATTTTTTGGACAAAAAAGAGGCTAATATTATAGTACTAAGTGGTCCAAGAAGAAGAGTTGGATAGGTCATAACTCCTATTCTATGGCCAGTGCTCCCTACTTGAAGCCATTGGGAGATAAGAATTTTTAGGTTAGTATTACTTCTAGGGAACAAGGTTCCAAACCTCGAGCTGATGGGGCACAATCCGCACTATCCTTTCCTCCTTGTAGATTCTATGGTATTGCACCATGGTTGTTGGGAGGAAGGAAGGAATTATTGTTTTAATTATGGTCAATTAGGTCATATGCAGTGAAAGTGTCCCATAATGATTGCCGCTTGGGAAAATAGGGTACCGGTTGCCACTTCTCTAGGTCTTGCACCAAGGGGTGCTACTTCTAGCTCTAACATTAGTTGGGATCATCTCAATGCCCTTACTAATGCTCAGAAGTCTGAGGCATCTTCTGATACTGAACTGGTATGTTAAAAACTCTCTTTTTGCAGTGTGCTTTGTTTATTTGGTCTGGAGTCCCCTCTCTTTTATGACCCCGCTTATGGTTGTGTATTTTGGTTTTAGTCCCATGGTTGTTTCAAATTTTTTTCTTTCTGTTTCTACCCAAGTAGGTAACTCTGCGATTGCTAAAAGAGTCTATGGGGGTATATGGTATCTGTTGGTATTGGTGTATTGGTTTGACTCGAATAGGGTGGATTTTGATGTCATTTGGGGGATAGATTGATTATACTTGTGCTATGCATTATTAGATGTCGGATTCATAAGGTTTTCATTAGACTACATGATTAGTCTATTATGAAATAGGAGGTTGGTTTTATTCCCTAACTATTAAGGGAAAGATTACATTATATCTTGGGGAGTGTGAAAAGGGTAAGGTGAATAGCTTGGGGAGGACAATGGTGGAAAAGTTGTGATTTATAGGCCAGGGGTCCAGGTTGAATGGATGGATTGAGGTTCTAGTCATTGGATGGGTTAGAGCATGGAATTTGTATAACTACTGAACTCTAGGTAGCATTTGGTTGGATGAGGTTTTAGATATAAGAGAACCAAGTGTCCCTAATGTACATCCCTGGTGATACAAATTAGAGTGGAGTATTGTTTTTATAGGGGTCATGAGATGAAGGTCGAGGATTAATCTAAAATTTTCTTTTAGCGGTAGACTCTAAGGGAAGGTCGGGTTATGTATTCTAGTGATTCTCTTATATCTCGGTGAAGAGCATACTCTACTAGTGTTGCATACATTCTTATAGCTCTTATGCCTAAGGTTCAGATTTTACATTCACCTTGTTCCCTAGATATAAGTCTAGACTTTACATTGCATTACCTATATATGTGGTTGTGTTTCTTTCAGTGTCCAGTCCTAAAGACTCATTTTATGGTTTGGTTATGTCGGGATGGTTCTTTATTATGGTCTAGGTGGTTTCGATGAATTACTTAGTGTCTATAATGTTGTGTCTTTTTTTAGGGGGTCTTGCCACGGTGGCATGGATAATTCTTGTAATTTGTTCCTTAATGACCCTTCCTATGATTAGGGTGGTAGTGGCTTGGAAAGCATGGTGATGTTTTGAAAACAAGGAACGTAGAAGTCCCTAAGTGGGAGAGAGTCTAGGCTGACTACTAGAGTTAAGGTTGTAGAAGGTGAGGTAAGGTTGTTTTACGACAAATAGGTAGGAAAGAAATAGGTGGTGAAGGCCTTTGTGAAAGTTATAGGGGGTGCTAGATCATTGAAAGGTAAATCATACCTGAGTATATAGGCAGTAGGCTTGAATGTTGTGATTGGTAGATATACCAATAGTTGTGTTGGGTACTTAAGAGGCTTGGGGAAGCATGATTTATGAATTGTTTTCATGGTATAATTGTATTGTAGTCGGGTTTTCAACTATATTGTCATACCTCGTACTTTTCCTAGCTCAGTTTACCTCCTAGTATGTCAAGTTTCAACTTTAAAAATGAATAACTCTTGATACATGTGGAATTTTCCAGCTCTAGACCGACCAAAGTGTAGATAATTGAATCAGCTTTCCAACAATACCAATTTTTCCTTAATTTGATACTCGGTTGAGAAGTTATGGCGATTTTAGTGAAAAATAGTAGAGCACGGTGATAGCACCACATCGTGGTGAGGTGCAAGATCGTAATTGTTCAATTTCTAGAAGCTCATCGCTATTTGTCGGCATCATGCAAAACATCTTAATAGGACAGACTCCGCATCGCGGTGGAGTGCAAAATGGCACTCATCCTTTTCTAGTGACGCAACGCGATTACGCCGCATTGCGCCAGAGGCCAAAATTGCACTCATCCTTTTCCAATAAGCCACCGCAATAAGCACCACATCACAGTGGGGCCCAAAATTGTGATTCTAGTTCCAAATTAATTTTTCCTAAGGGAAACCTAGTCATTTCCGAAGCCCCCAAATCATGAAAAACAAGGAATTAAACCTATTCTAAGCACATTATTCATACTTTTCATTAAATTACTCTCCAATAAACCCTGGAGCTTCAAATCTTAACTCTCAAGAATTCCAAATTCCCCCATTCTTTTTCCAAGATAGCCCCAAATTCAAGATTCCCAATTCAAGATATTCAAGAAATCATCTTCAAACTCACAAATAGGAATTCATGTTCAAGATTCGTTATTAATTTTATCAATTAATGTATGTGGGGTTATGAACAAGGATAATTATTTCATCCTTATGCCCAAAATTAGTTTTAAAGTTGATTTTTTACTTGAAATTATATGAATTTCAGTTCAGGGTTTATACACTTATTACTATTTGAAGATTATGAGATTTTAAGAGATTTAGATGTTGAATTGCATGTCTACTTTTGTATTTTTATATGTATTGCAGTAATTTCAAGATTTAGAATTGAATTATCAATATTTTCATTTACAGGCATGAACTTTATGATTATTTGACATAGATTTGATGTATGGGTTATTAAGCACTAGTTGAACATTGATATTTCAAGAAGGACAATGCATTAAGCATCCTATGATTACTTATTTACAAATTTTTATAAAGATTTGATCTTTTGATCCTCAGTTAAGATATGGAATCCACTTTACAGTTTTATTATAGTTTATAGAAAATAGACTAGCTTTGCTTACAGTTTGAAATAGATAGATGCATAATTGATTTCATTATAAATCCTTATGCTAGTTTTAAAAGTTGATTTCTAGTAGAATGAGCTTGAGTTTAAAGGGAGTAGTATTTAGCACTGAGTTGGGTATGTTCTCATGCCCCAGATCTATGAGCCAATGTAGGTTCAGATTATTAGATATTCCTATTTCTATATGGATGATAAATACCAATATGATCACGTAGATTAGGTTATACTCCTTGGAAAGAGTATGATACCTCTCCCTAACGTGAGGTTTTCCTATAAGGGAACTAGACATTGGATACTATGATAGCTCATATAGTGTATACCAGTTAAAAAAACCTTCCCACATCCTAATAGAAAAGACTATAGAAAAGAATAACAAAACAGCTTTTAGAAACTAAGTGTAAAGGCTCACAGCTTTATTTAGATATTGCTTTATATAAGACATTGGCTATGAGATTTCATCTTTAAGTTTACAATATAAAAGTGAGTCCTTTCTACACTTACACAGTATGACTTCAAGATAGAATACAAGTATAGCTTTTAGAACTAAGTGTTATGACTCACCAGATTTATACAACATGCTTTATTGCTCATGATTATGATTCTTAGTTTTTAGTTATTCAAGTTATTGTGAGTCATCTACACTTAGCATGCATTCTTTTGTAAATTTACACTAATTACTTATGCATGCACCCCCATATACTCAGTACAATCCAGAAGTACTGATCCACATATACGTCTATGTGTTATATTGTCTCATAATGTAGGTTCAGGTGCTCAGTTTCAGCAGCGTGAGTGATTTTGAGCATCTTCTATATTTAAAAGTTGGTGAGTCCTTATAGTTTGGGGACACAGTTATTCAGTTCTTCAGCTTATTAAAGTAGTTGATTTAGTTTTTTTAGACAGTTTGAGTTAGCTGGGGGTTTGTCCCAGTGGCTCTCTAGTGGATAGTAGCAGAGGCTTGTCAGACTGCTAGTTATGTTTTAGATTTTTAGTGTTGATTATTTAAACTTTTAAGTGTAATATTTTCAGATATCATGTTCAAATAATTTCAGCTTAGCTCAAACATAATTTCGTATTTTTCTGTGATTATATACCTATATTTCTTTATTATGAGCTTCAAATTTAGTAGAAGGATTATAGTGTTAGCTTAAGGATACTCGTAGTCTTGAGCACTATGTGACATCTTGGGACCCATTTTTCGGGCGTTACATATATGTTGAGGTTTTTGGTTATTATGGTTGGTTGTGGTTGTGTGGAGGTAAAGTATGGATGGCTCTTCGTTGGTTGTTTATTTTGGGTGGTATTGGTATTTTGGATCCTTTGTTCCTTAAGGAGTTCCTAGTGAGGATCTTTGGTTGGTATGTTCACCGGTTACGAACAAAATGGTATGGCTTCGGTGAAGGTTCTATGGTGGAACTAAAAGTTCGGGAAAGCCATTTGGGATTCAGAAAGGGACATAAAGTCCAAGTATTTGCATTAGTTCTTTATCCCAGAAACTCATGCATAAGGTATGTGTTTTTCGTCTCATCTTGGTTTTCTAACTTGGTTAAAGGAAAGGAATGGTTGCCTTTATATCTTTGTTTTATAACTTAGTTAGGGGTCAACATATAGGTATTAGGGTGTAAATCATGCTTGGGATATGTGATGATCATCTCATCTTATTTTATATCTTCATTTTTTAATTTGGTTGGAGGGATGTTTGGTGGGTATTAGTGTGTTATCTCATGCTTGTTCTAGACCTTCGTAGTTATTCGAGGATGAATGATCCTAAGTGGTAGAGAATAAAAGACCTTGAACCTTGGCCCTTGTAAAAGAATTCATGGGTTTTGGACACTCTACCCATGACACGGCTTATGGTTACCAATCATACCCTAAAATACAATTTTGGATGCCTCTCTTGTATGTTAGTCAGTGTATTTTAGGTTGGGTTCTTCCCAAGGTACGACTCAACAGCATACTAGTCGTATGGAATGATACATAGTATATGATGCCAAGTCATGTGAAGCTTGTGGACTAGTCTAGTTTAATTTGTCCAAGATATGATTTGTGAGTACTTTTTGTACCCTAAGATATGACTTAGACCTAGGTGGTCGTATAATGATCAGCATTGGGGACCATGGTAGGGCCTATGGTATGAGTTAAGGTACCACTTGTACCCTAGGGTACGGCGTAGGGGGTTAGGTCGTACCCTTCTGGGACTCAATTTTCACATTTTAAGTTGAGGGTAGTCCGAACATTTCCCACCTCAAACCCTTATGTCGCCATGTTATATAACCCTTGGTGGCCTTTCATAAAACAATTTGAAGAATATAAACACTTCAAAATGCTCTCTCAACTCACTCTTAGAGATTGGTGGCTTGGGTTTCTATAAGTATTCTTCAAAGGACTCAAGAGTCAAGTTTATCTCTTGAATCTTATTGTATAAGGCATATACTCCCTCCTATATTGTTAGTTCCAACTAAAGGCATGATTTAATGTTTTTTAAACATTGACTTATGAATCATAAATGGTGGTTTTGGAAACATATGTTGAGGGTTTTGAAGCATATTGTTGAATAGTGGTTTAAATTGTGTTTTCAGATATTTTTGGTGATGGCTAACACATCTGGGTGGTTAACCCTTATTTTGATGGTTTATGTTTGAGGTTTATTCTTGGTAAAGGTCTGCCCTCAACATATTTGATAAAATGCCTAAGAGAATGTGTTTACTTTATTGTTGAACTTTCATTGGAACTATTGCATGGTATGGTTCAGTAATTGAACCCCAACACTTTATTTGGATAGTGGTTTTTTATGGTTTCATAATGTGCGGTATTGTATGGTATGGTATTGTACTCTATAGTAAGTATCATATAATGTTTGGATAGACTGTATCATTAACTGTTGTTTAATGATAGTTTTATTGTTTGGTTTGACGGTATGGTACTATATTGTAACTGGTAATTATACTCAAATGCCCTTAATTATTACAAATGTTAAATTTATCAATAATTGATAATTAAATAATT
>NW_025837985.1:0-1633 GCF_002878395.1 Capsicum annuum | reverse complement strand
CAAAAATTATAAAATCCGCATCAAAAGTGACGGCCAAAGTGGTGGTTTATCGAAAATATGACGGTCCACCATATTAGCCGTCACTGATGACCTTTGAAAGACAAGTTCTACTTAGTGCTGACGGCCAAAGTAGTGGTCCGTCGCAAGACTGACGGTCCACCATATGGGTCGTCACTGATGATCCTGAAGAGACTGGTTCTGCTCAGCGCTGACGGCCAAAGTGGTGGTCCGTCGCAAGACTGACGGTCCACCATATGAGCCATCGCCGGTGATCTTGAAGAGGTTAGTTCTGCTTAGCACTGACGGCCAAAGTGGTTGTCTGTGACAAAACTGGTGGTCCACCACTTGGGCTGTCGCTGATGATCCTTGAGAGCCAAGTTCTGGATAACATTGACCGCCAAAGTGGTGGTCCATCGCAAGAGTGGTCGTCCACCATATTGGCCGTCACTGAGTATTTTAGGATACCTTGTTCTATTTAACACATACTCTACACACTTTAGGTTGACAGGATCTAACAAATCATCATCCCCCAAATCATCATCATCAAGATTAGGATGACGTACCGGCTGGCCATCATTCTGCTGATTAAGTTGAGCTCTAGCAAGAGCAGCTAGTCTTTCAGTATCTTGGGGGGTCTGCCATTCTTCCAATTAACTGCGGTTCCAGATGTACTAGTAATAACGGTGTACCCGATCTCCATGTACTTGGCATTTACAATAGCAAACCTACACAAAACAAAAATAACAAATAAAAGTAAAATTTAGGATACTTGACCAAAGGTCAGATAACAAACACAAACTTAATTGACAACCGTACTACCTGGCAATGGGGCTAAAATTTGATACACTCAAATTACAACTCTTGTTAGAAAGTGTAAGCGATCGTTGTCAAATATAGAACCCAAATGGGTTGGGTGTCGAATCCCACAGGAAATACTATATTCACTAAGTATTGTGGTTGCTATTAGATTGTTGATCATGGGTTCCAGAATAAAGTGGGGATTTTGATTTATCAACTATATTCAAATGTTTGTCATAGAAAGTAATCCAAATGTAGAATGCATTGCAAATAGTAATTCAGTAAGAGTAGTCAAACTAGAGTTATGGTTACCAAGATGCTTAAGAAGCTAGGGTTGTGAACTATTTTGAATTCCCAATAAACAATTCCAATTGCAAGAGTAATTGAATTCTATGGTTTACCCATTAGTTTCTCAACCTAAATAAGTAGCTAATCCCTTAATTCTTTCAAACTTAAGAAACGTATTATTTATTGAATTATACTCTCACATGGGTTGATCCGGTTAAGGCATCTACTCTCTATCTAAAAGTTAAAACCTTTAGATTTATGTAAACCCTTTCTTTTCCCAACAAACACTTTTCTATTTGAACAAGCGTTATTCTTGGGCTCACTTTTCAAGTTTGCAATCAAGAAAAGTCAATAAAGTGAAGAAGGGTTTATGCAATATCAATTAATCATGGAACTCTACTAGATTCACAACCCCCAATCAGCTATTCACATCAAGTCTCCCATAACCCTAGTTATAGAAACTTCGCCACACATCTCCATCACAGAAAGAGAAGAAGCTATTGTATTATTCATAAATTAATTCAAAATTTACTTACAAAAGTCACAA
>NW_025837984.1:0-2805 GCF_002878395.1 Capsicum annuum | reverse complement strand
GCAGGCTCAACATATACCATATCCTCATCTTTATCATATAGAGGTAGATATTGATAAGATGGGATCACTTAATCTCTACCCCGTCATCCTATATCTTGATCACTGTTAAATGCTGCTCAATGATTAACTACTTGTAATACCTCAATTTTCTGAACTAAAATGCTACACGGTGCTTATGACCCCAAAGGATCACAAGCTAACCCATGACTGATATCTATACCTGTACACTGCAATATAAGATGTAATAATGTAGAAAAACATAAACAATAGGCCATAAGGTTCAACTGAATAAATATCTGACAAACGTAATATCCATATGGGTGGCAAATACCCAAAAACAACTGAAGTTTAAATCAAATATGAACTAAATCTGAAAGTATCTAAATACTGTCTGAGTAAGGAGCTGAAGGAATATGTCTCCAACTAACTCCGTCTAGAAAAATTAAACTGAAATAATAAATAAAATAAAATAATATCCTCCTCAAATAGATGAGGACTCACTGTAACTCTGCGACTGGAATGATACTACTGATCTAGAACACGTGCCTCTGAACCTATGGTGTAACATAAGAGAAAGCACCATAGCGCAAATGCGTCAGTATGTCTGAATGTACTGAGTATATGAGTGAGGTAGGCTAAATTCAAAGGGTTATATACATGAACAATGCTGACTAATATGAATGTGAGAATACATACATACATAGGAAACTATAACTGAACTCGTGTGATACTGACTACTAAGTCTGAATACTGATGACATGACTTTACGGATACTGAGATACTGAATAGATGAATAACTATTTTTGACAGTTCAAATTATGAAGAACTGGTCTAATTGACCGTGTCTAATAGTCCTGAAACTGAATACTGATAACATAAGCTATGACAACTGACATAACTGATATAACTGTGATGATAGACAAGACCGATGTAACTGATACTGAGAAACTGTATTTAACAGTCTGAGTTCTGATAGAAATATCTGAGTTCCATTCTATATGGAGTAACTAAATTTGAGATCAGTCCTATCTAGTGGGTGATCTTTAAATCTGATGATTCTGATACTAATTAACTATAGTTGAGATCAGTCCTATCTAATGGGTGATCACAAAGTCTATTTATAATGATAAGGATTGCCTGTCTCTAACAGTACTGAATCTGTACTACTGAACTGAGTTGAATGTATTTGACAGTCCTGAATCTGTAACTAAAACTATAGGATGTATTCATCTAACCGACATGTGATGCACCCAAATTACACCTCTCTTACGAGAGAGTAAGCGGTCGTTGTCAAATATATAACCCAACTAGGTTGGGGTCGAATCCCACAAGGAATATGGTGTTAATTAAGTTGTATACAGATTAGTTGACTTTTTATTGTTTGATTTTGTAAAATAAATAGGGGGATTTGATTGAGTTCACAAATTAATGGTTTCAGTTTAATAAGATGAAATATGTGTAGTAGTATTCAAATTCAGAGACAGAGCAAGCTAGGGTTATGTCCACCTTGTAGTTTTCAATACTTTCTAACTCTGGACTTTACGAATTCATACATGCATCATGCTTACAGAGAAACTTATTGTATTTAATAACATAATCCTAGTGTTTCTCAGCCATCAAGGACTAATTCACTTTAGTTCTCTCGAATCAAAAGCGTTAACCAAAAAAAATACGAAATCTCCAAGTAGTTAATCCTTCTAAGGCATTAACATATGAAATAGGGGTTGGTAATCCTATTTTCTTGTCACTACTCTCCTTTTTGAACAACAACCTTTCTTTCGAACAAGTTTTGTTTTAAGGCATATCCTCTATGTTTGCAACCACGAGAATTCAAGATAAATAGAGTATGATGTAAACAAATCAATGCATAATGAATTCAAAACCCGAAGTAATAGATAGTATGATACAAGGCTTCCATAACCCTATCTGATAAACTTAGCTACTCATGAATAAAATGAAAATCACAATAGAAATATTCATCATACCAAAAACTAGAAGACGATCTTGGTGTGCGAATACTGAGAGCAAGAGCAAAAAACATTTTTATCTCTCTCTCAGCTAAGCCACCCTTCTCTGCTCTCTCCAAAAAAAATACAGAATAATGAATCCTCAATAAAAATTTAGAATTAATCCTTTTAATAATCTTTTCTCTCATAATTGCCTTCTAGATCCCTGAACTAATTATAAATGACAAACTGGTCTTGGACAGAGTTTCTAGGTGCCATATTTGGTCCAGATTATAGTTTCTAGGTGCCACATGGTCCAGGTTGCTACTCTCTCTTGCGTCATACGCCATCCACATTCCATAGTCCCATAATGTCTTCATCTACCTTATTAATGCCTAAAATTATGCTAATCACATTGGTTAGGTCAATTCCATAGAAATAGAGTAAAACCATAAGAAACTAGGCACTTTGTTCTCTAAACATAGCTAAAATATGGATAAATACACCCAAGATCAACATGCCCCATGCTAAGATGACTGGGGTCCAATCTTAGCCCTGACTGGAAGGGTGTCAGTACCGCACCACCAGTAAAGACAACTACTGTGGAGTCAGTCCTAATCTAGCGGGTGACTCCTGGTATCAGTCCTATACATATAAATATGCTAATGGGTGACCCCTTAGTATGCCAGTCCAATCTCACGGGTGACATATTATACCTATACTAGCTACATAGTTTTGGAACTTAAGGGTTGCTCCTAAGGATCTTCGTCTTTTCTAGCAGTTGAGTCCCCATCCCTAGGATCACTCGGTGCTGAATCCTACTCCCATCTGAAAGACATTGAACTGGATAACTAAGCTA
>NW_025837983.1:0-4190 GCF_002878395.1 Capsicum annuum | reverse complement strand
CAGTAGGACCATACCACTCGTACCCCATCATATAGCTCGTACCCATTAGTCGTATTGGGTCCAGAGGCTTGACTTCCAAGAAATTTTCTCTGGGTCAAAACCCCGGGTGGTATACTTTTCTAGTATACTCAACTATCATTAATGAAGACAATTATGAAAAAATCCAAAAACTGGTGGAACACCCTATTCATCAAATTCATAAACCACGAGGGAATTAGTCAAACCAATAGATATGACCAAGAAATCAAAATGGCCATACCAGGTGCAAAAAGCTGTCTTAGGTATATCCACCTTTCTAATCATTAACTGATGATACCCAAATTGAAAATCCATCTTAGAGAAGAATTCTACGCCCTGAAGATGATCTAAGATATCATCAATTCTCAAAGGTAGGTAATTATTCTTTATCGCTATCTTATTTAGTTGCCGATAATCATTACACATCCAAAATGAACAATCCTTCTTACGCATGAAAAAGACAGGTGCTCCCCACAGGGACACATTAGGATGGTTACAGTACTTGTTTAAAAGATGCCTTACTTGTTCCATAAGTTTCTTCAATTTAGGTGGACTGATTCTATACTAGGGAATTGCAATAGGATGACTTTACGAAAAAATGTCAATTCCAAAATCAATCTATGTATCAGGAGAAACACTTGGAATTTCATTATGGAATACCTCAGAGAATCCATTCACCACTGATACAGAATGTAAAGAAGGACCCTCAGAGTAAGAATTCTTAGCCAAGGCCAAATGATACAGAAATTAGTTGGAAATTAGTTTTCGGGCCCTAAGATACAATAAGAACATCCCTTTAGGTTCTAAGGAAAGACATTCCCATTTAATAACTAGCTTATTAGTAAATTTAAACATCACCTTACGGGTCTGACAATTTACAAAATCATAACACTAGTGAAACTAATCCATCCCTAAAATAACATTAAAGTCAACCATATCTAAATCTATCAAGTTCATCATAGTTTACCTAATTTCGACAAATACCACACACCCCTTATAGACTCTTTTAGAAACCACAGAGTTTTCTAAGATGGTAAAAATAGAAAAAGGATCAGAAATACAATTAGGACAAAAACCAAAATACGCATCCACAAATAAGGTCACATATGAGAGAGTGGAACCTTTATCAAGTAAATTATACAAATCAGAGGAAAAGATTTTCAACAAACTAGTAATGCCATCCGGAGACACCTTGGAAACCTGAAGATTAGGGAGAGCATAAAGATAGTTTAGACCAGCGTCGGAGCTTGAAGTTGCTCCCCTTGGTTTAAGAGTTGATAAAGAGGAAAGAGAAACCTTAGTTTCCTAAAAAGCAACTTCATAGGGACAATCATTATATATGTTCAATATGACTACACATAAAATATTAGTTCCTCCTATTCTTGCACTAACCAGGGTGATATTGACAATAAAATCTATAGAGAGGGTAGAATGGTGATGAATGGGCCCCATTAGCCTGAGATTGGACACTTATTTCCCTGGAAGCATCACCATTGTAATGACCCAAGACTACCCCCAAGTCATTACACGGTGCTCATGATCCCGAAGGACCACAAGCCTGCCCTCTACTAATATCTGTACCTGAACATTGCATAATATAAATAATAAATGTGGAAACTAGACATAAGGTTCAAAATATCAAAAAATACTCAATATTTAAAATCAAATGTTGATACATTTGTCTGAAAACCCTTTAAACTGTCTAAGCTGCGGAATTGATGGGACATGTCCCCAACTAAATTTGTCAACTAAAAATAAATAAAATATAATACAAAAATGTTAAAAGGATCATCCTCGAATGAAGAGGACTCAATGCTATATCTACTGCTACTAACTGGGACTGAACTGCTAAGGGTACTCTGGATCTCGTGCCTCTCAACCTATGGTGTCAAATAAAACACCATAGTGCAAATACGTCAGTACAGGAATATACCGAGTATGCAGATGAGGTAAGGCTAAATGCAAGTGCTTATGCATGAACAATTACTTAACTAAATAATCATGAGAGTATTGAACGGGAATACATACATGAATGCACAAACCTTAATCACAATCATTACAACTCTAGAAACTAAAACACAGATAACGCTTTACATTCATCTGAACTCACTACTAATACTAAGCTACTGATTCACTAAATCATCTGATACAAATAACTTATTAACTGAATATGCACACATAAATAACTAAATTCTGAGCTCACTACTCTCAACTGACAGAAACAAAGATCAACTTCTACATAACGGATGACTCTAAAATCTATAATCAATGAGAAGAAAATGATCATGTCCGAATCTAAAAACAAGAATACTCAACAGAATCTAAGACTGATATCAAGCCTATCTATCAGGAGATATCTGGATCTGATAATAAGAATACTCAATTGAATCTGAGACTGAGATCAAGCCTATTTATGGTAAGATCTTAGGATCTGATAACAAGAATACTCAACTAAATTTGATATTGAGATCAAGCTTATCTATTAGGAGATCTCTGGATCTTATATCAAGAATATTCAACTGAATCTGAAATTGAGATCAAGCCTATCTATAGAGACATCTCTGGATCTAATAACAATAACACTCAACTAAATCTGAGACTTATCCTATCTGATGGATAGTCATGAATCAATGGAACTATCTGATTTTCTTATTGAGATAGATGGTTGTACCTCTTAGTCTTTATTTCTAAATATTGACACTGAAACTAAAATTGTGGGTATTAGTTACTTAACCGACATGCCCTGACCTTTAATAGGTGGGTTCTAACCTATAAACCCAGCTGGAAGGGTGTCAATACCGTGCCACGGGTAAAGACCTCTCTGGTCAAGCCTCTTTAATGGATGACCCTCACAGGGAGTCAGCCTAAGGCAATATAATAGTCAAACCTCTCTAATGTTAATATCCTCTACTGATGAGGACTCCTACATCCTGTGCTAGCTACATAGTTCAAGATATCAGGGATTGCTCCTAATGAATCAGCCTCTCTCTGATGGCGAGCCTCCATCCCTTCCCTCACTCGGTGCTAACTCCTACTCACAACTAAAATACTCTGAACAGAATTCTCAACTGAACACAAATTGAACTAAATATGATATTGATCACATTTCTCAAATGATCTGATGGGGTTAATCTGAGCTCACAAGGTTTCATATATAACGGAACACTACTGAATCACGTTATCTAAATGATGATACAAAGTTTGAATAGATTACTCAGTCACTACTGAGGCTAGAACTGAACACTTGAATACTACAAGATCTAAGTTGAGTATAACATAGAGGCTAGATTACTAGCGATACGGGGATTATGAAGATTACTGAGATTACTGAGGTTTCTTAAGTTCGATATCTGTCTGAGGATACAGAGTTCTACAATTCACTGAGTTTTGAGAATCATGGCCCGACTGGGATTATCGTGAAAATGACACAGGATCTAGACAACAGCTAAGTTTTCGGGTATAACTACCCCAAGGACTCGATAAGATAAAAGTAAGACATAACCATTCTTGACTAGCCATAACCATAGTCATTCATTCATCATCACAATCACCAAAGCATCTCTTCAATACTTTAGGAATCATAATCATATATTCACATCACAATTGTTAAGGCATCACTTCAATCATTTATGAATCACAACCATATATTCACATCACAATTACTAAGGCATCACTTGAAGTATTTAGGAATCACAATCATATATTCACTATCACAATCAGTAAGGCATAACTTCAAGCATTTAGGAATCACAACCATATATTCACCAACACAATCACTAAGGTATCACTTCAAGCAGTTAGGAATCATACACATATAATAGCGTAGGAAAAATATGCTATTAGATCATACTCTATTCAATAAGGTCTTACATCAAGTACTTCCCACGTATATCAGTCTTGGCATGTATTGGATATCACATGATTGGTAAAACTTCATACTATCATGTCATAATTTACTCGTCAATCACTTCGCATGTATTAAAGAATTATCATGTATCAAAGAGCACATAATTGGGGAATTTCCTACTATCATGTCTCAACTTGTTCACTAAGGCATTTCAATAAACACTAGGCATACATGGGTCTACACCTAATAGGGGATTCCATGCTATCAAGGCACAATTAATTCACTAAGGCATTCATCAAATACGAGGCATGCATGGTTTGCACCT
>NW_025837982.1:0-4486 GCF_002878395.1 Capsicum annuum | reverse complement strand
GTTGGGGACATGTCCCATCAACTCCTTACTCAGATAGTTCAGTCAGTTAGAGGCTTTCTAGACTATCATGTTTTAGACTTTAGTATTTTTAGTTTTGTTTTGGATATTTTATATCCCGTTTAGATGTTATATTTTACTTCATTTATGTGAACCTTATGGCCTTTCAGTTCATGTTTCTATATTATTCAGTATTTTATGCAGTATACAGGTACAGATATCAGTCATGGGTTAACTTGTGGTTCTTCGGGGTCATGAGCACCGTGTAGCATTTCGGGTACCACATTCGGTGCATTACAAACTTGGTATCAGAGCCTAAGGTTCAATTGAGTCCTAGGAAGTCTGAAAACCACATCTAGTAGAGTCTTTTACATGGGTGTATTGCACACCACATTTATGTATAAGAGGTTATAAGATACTTTTGGAAATGTTTCCCCTCTTTCACTATTTATGTCGTGCCAGTGAGCTTAATCTCAAGTCAATCTCTCAGTCTAATCCATTTCTCCCTTTCTTCTACAGAACAGGCCTCCTAAAAGAAGAAATAGGAATCAGCCAACCCCTCAGCCCGAAAAACCTTTGGGCGAACATATTTCTTATGTAGAGTTCCAAGATGCATTCCCTACTCTTGCTAACTCAGTTGCTGCTCAGAATGAATTACCAGCTATCATTCCGGCCAATCCAATGGCTAATTCAGCTGCAGCCAAGATTTGGGATTTCACCCGAATAAATCCTTCATCCTTTCTTGGGTATAAGATAAATGAGAACCCTTAGGAATTCCTAGATCAGGTGCAGAAGGTAATAGACATCATGGGGGTGACTACTATTGAGAGTGCTGAGATAGTTGTATATCAGTTGCAGGATATTTCTCACACTTAGTTCAAGTAGGGGAAGTCAGAGAGGGTAAATAATGCAGGGCCAGTTGAGTGGGAGGAGTTTATGGCTTCTTTCCTCGATAGATTATTTCGCCTAGAGCTTAGGAAAGATAATGTGTTAGAATTCATCAACCACAGGTAGGGAAATATGATAGTGAAAGAGTATTCTTTTAAGTTTACTCAATTAACCAAATATTCCCCTCATGTGGTTACAGATAGCAGGGTAAGGATGAGTAAGTTCATTTTAGGGTAAATGATAGTGTGGTTAATGAGTGTAGATCCGCCATGCTGAATAGTGACATGGCTTTAGCCAGGCTTATGACTCATGCTCAGCAGATTGAGGAGCAAAAGATTAAGATGAGGGAGAAGCAGAACAAGAGAGCGAAGACAAGTAGTTTTAACTTTGCTCAGCCTAAGTCAGAAGTAGAAAATCGTTCTCAGTTTCATCCTAAGTCATCAGTTCCAGCTCCTTCTTCAGGCAGTGCTCCAGTTTCTAAGTTCAGAAAGGGTAACAAAGATAGAGCACCAAACTCTAAGTCCCAAAGCAGTGTTAGTAGTGCGCACACCTATCCTCTTTGCTAGACTTGTGGCAAGTACCATTAGGGTATTTGCAGAGCTAGCACTGGTATTTGTTTTGGATGTGTCAAGTAAGGCCACAGAGTCAGAGACTGTCCTCAACCAGGTCCTCAAGGTCAACAAAATTACTCCTCAGCTCAGTTCGATCGCCCAAATTAGCAAGGTGCCACATCCAGTGCTACTAGTGGGCAACGACCAAATTGTCTCTATGCTCTTTAGTCCCAACAAAATCAGGAAAATTCTCCTGATGTAATTACTGGTATGTTACAGATCTTTCATGTGCATGTTTATGCTTTGCTAGATCCAAGAGCTTCTTTGTCCTTTGTTACTTCCTATATAGCAAGCGATTTTGGAATCAGTCCCGAAATCCTAGCAGAGCCCTATTCAGTGTCTACCTTAGTGGGTAAAACCATCATAGCCCGGCGGGTATACATGAACTGCCCAGTTATGATATTTTAGAAAGTCACTTCAGCAGACTTAGTTGAATTAGAGATGACTAATTTTGACGTCATTCTTGGCATGGATTAGCTTCATTTTTGCTATGCCACAGTCAACTGCCGAAATAGAATAGTCCAATTTCAGTTCCAAATGAACCCACCCTTGAGTGGAAGGGTAGTGTATCCGCTTTTAGGTGTCAGTTTGTTTCATACCTTCGGGCAAAGAAAATGATATCTAAAGGATGTGTCTATCATCTTGTTTGAGTTAAGGACACTAGTTCTAAAACTCCCAGCCTTGAATCAGTCCCAGTAGTGAATGAATATTTAAATGTCTTTCCCAAAGAACTTCCAAGAATTCCTACTGAAAGGGAAATAGACTTCGGCATTGATTTTCTTCAAAATACTCAGCCTATCTCTATTCCACCATACAGAATGGCATCAGCAAAACTCAGAGAACAAAAAAACAAATGAAGGATCTCTTAGATAAGGGATTCATTAGGCTCAGCGTTTCCCCGTGGGGCGCTCCAGTATTATTCGTATGCAAGAAGATGGTTCTCTCAGAATGTGTATAGATTACCGCCAACTCAATAAGGTCATGGTCAATAACAAGTATCCTCTTCCCATAATCGATGACTTGTTTGACCAACTTCAGGGTGCCAATTATTTCTCTAAGATAGATCTCAGATCTGGCTATCATCATCTCAGAGTTAGGGAATGTGACATTCCAAAAATAGCTTTTCAAACTCGATATGGTCACTTTGAATTTCTAGTCATGTCATTTGGTCTTACCAACACCCCAACCGTTTTTATGGACTTGATGAATCGTGTGTTCAAGAAGCACTTGGACATGTTTATCATAGTCTTCATAGATGATATTCTGGTCTATTCTCGTAGTGAGCGTGATCATGCAGACCATCTTAGGACAGTACTTTAGACTCTCAGAGAGCATCAGCTATTTGCCAAATTCAGTAAGTGCGAATTTTGGCTAAGGTCAGTAACATTCCTTGGTCACATCATTTCCGGTGATGGCATTAGAGTTGATGATCAAAAGATCGAAGCAGTAAGAAACTGGCCCGGACCTATCTCTCCATCAGATATTAAGAGTTTGTTGGGTTTCGTTGGCTATTGAAGATGGTTTGTTGAGGGATTTTCTTCTATTGCATCCCCTATCTCCAGATTGACTCAGAAGAAAGTCAAGTTTCAGTGGTCAGATCCTTGCGAGAAGAGTTTTCAGGAGTTGAAGACTCAACTTACATTATTTCTAATTTTAGCTCTTCCAGATGGTCCAGATGGGTTCGTAGTGTATTGTGATGCATCCAGAGTAGGTTTAGGTTGTGTCCTTATGCATCATGGCAAGGTCATAGCCTACTCCTCCAGAAAGCTTAAGCCTCATGAGAAGAATTACCCTACTCATGATCTTGAGTTAGCAGTCGTAGTATTTGCCTTAAAAATTTGGAGGAATTATCTATACGGTGTTTATGTAGATGTGTCCACAGATCATAAGAGTCTTCAGTATGTCTTTTGTCAGAAAGATCTCAATCTTCATCAGAGAAGGTGGTTAGAGCTCTTGAAAGATTATGACATGAGTGTTCTCTTTCATCCGAGAAAGGACAACGTAGTGGCCGACGCTCAGTAAACTATCAATGGGTAGTATTTCTCATGTTGAGGATAGTAAGAAGAAGTTAGCTCAGCAAGTCCATCAGCTTGCCAGACTAGGCATTCACTTAGTCGATACAGATGAGGGTGATATATGCGTTCAGAGTAGTTCAGAATCATCTCTAGTTTCTGTAATACCCTGAAAAATTTTCTTCATAAAGATTTCATGAGAAACGTATCAAGTTCAATGCTTGAGAGCGATCCATAAATTTTCTGTATAGTATTTCTAAGATGTTGACCTACCATTGCGTAGAGTATTGAATAAGATTTCCAATGATATGTATATCATCGGAAACGGACACTCGAGTGATGAGTTACGACCATTTCGATCAAACTATGACCATTCCGATTGAAATGTGAACAGTAAAACGTGCAGGTAAAAAAGTACTGAGGCCTGGCATATTTTTTTCTCCAACTATAAATGATTATAAATCCTTGTACCTAATGATCTGGGTGATCTACTATATATCAACGGAAATCTTTGCGAGTCCTCTTTCTAATGAAATTGGTTTCATCCAATTTGTCTATCGGAGCAAAAAGTTATGGTCGATCTACTTTAGTCTATCAAAAGTGAATTTTTGGGTCAACTTCAAACAATCATAACTCCTTGTACACAATGATCTGGGTGAGATACTATATATCAACGGAAAGATATGAGAGTACTCTTTCTAATGAAATTGGTTTCATCCAATTTGGATATCAGAGTAAAACGTTATGATTGATCTACTTCAAACTATCAAAACAGTCCACCAAAGGACAGATTCGAGAATTATTTGATTTTTAGGGGCGTTTTGGTCATTCCCCCTCACCCAAAATCCGTCCAAACCCTATAATAAAGTCTATTGGAAGCATTATATGTTATATTTCATCAAATTCCGTCAAAAAGAAACCCCTAAGCTCTTACATCCAACTTCAAGAACCTCCAAAGTTCACCATTAATTCTGCAAA
>NW_025837981.1:0-2297 GCF_002878395.1 Capsicum annuum | reverse complement strand
GTGATGATCTATGAGACACCATCTAACTAAAGGACGACTATAAGATTTTGACACATTATTGAGGCCTGAGGAACAAATGGCATAAAATAAACTTGATGGACCATTTAGAGTGTGACATGATTCATAAGAATCGAGCATACTTGGAAATATAAATATGTTTGTCATAAACTGCATGAACTGAGTTTGGAATTTCTGAACTTATGGAACCTGATTCGTACTACAGAGTGAACTGGAACTCCTTATACTAGGAACTGTAAGCATGCATGGTCTTCTACCATGTGCTATACTTCCATCTCCCCCTTAGATTAAAGTCATCGTTCTACGTATGTGGGTTACCAAATCAATAACCCTACTACAGTTTTAGGGTTTAACCTTGGTATGGACTGCTATGTAAGAAATTATAAAAGAGAGGGAAGCTCATGGATCTAATAAGGCATAAATATATAAGTGGGAGATTTTTAAGTTACCAGTGACCATATCAGGAGGACCTTCCTGATCCTGTCAGTACTGAAGTACATAAAATTTGTTTAGGTGTTGCTCACTGATGGTGTTGAAGTAGCACCTTGTTGATTTGGGCGACTTGACTGAGCTGAAGGACGACTATATTGACCCTGAGAACTTGACTGAGGATAATCTTTGACACTGTGGATTGACTTGCAACACCCAAAACAAATATCACTGCCAGCTCTGCATACACTCTTATGATTCTTACCAGACTTTCCACAAAAAAGATTTGTACGACCATTGCTGACGCTATCCTGGGTCATGGGTACACTGGCTGAGGACAGAGCTAGGATTGAAGACATTGAACAAAATTAGGAACGGTTGCCCTCATATGACTTAGGCTGATTAAAATTAAAGCTACCTATTCTGGATATCTTATTCTCTCTCTCTTTCTTCTTAAGTTCTTGCTCTTTAATCTATTGAGCATGGACCATTAACCTAGATATATCCATATCTTTAATCAATATTGTTGTTCTACACTCCTTAACCATACTATCTAACACCATAGATATAAACTTGCTCATTCCGAACCTATTATCTGCTAATACATAGGGAGAATACCTGGCTAACTGAGTAAACTTTAGGGAATACTCTTTTACACACATACTACCTTGTCTAATATGAATGAACTCTAAGAATTTGGATTCTCTCAGCTCTAAAGGAATGAATCTATCTAGGAAGACAGTAGCAAACTCTTCCCACTCTATGGGCTATGAATCTATACTCCTGTCTACCTTTCATTGCTTAAACCACGTATGGGATACATCTTGTAGATGATAGGCAGTGAACTTAGCACTCTCACTGGAATCACTCCCCTGATATTTGTGACTTTCAGAACCTAATTGAGGAACTTATTTGGATCCTCTTCTGACTTAGATCCTTTAAAGAAAGGAGGATTCATTCGGGTGAAGTCCCAAATTTTGGTTACAGCAGCATTAGCCATAAGGTTGGCTGGAATAACAATTGGCCGTTCATTCTGAGCTATGACTAAATTGTCTAGAGTAGTGAATACAACTCTGAATTCTATGTAAGAGAAATGTTTATCCAGGGGATCTGCCTGAATGGGCTGAAGGGCTGACTGGTTTCCAGTATTTTTTCGTTAGTCCTTTTGGGAAACATGTTATATAAGCAAAAGGAAGAAGTGGATTAGACTGAGAGATTAACTTAAGATCCTTCTCACTCACACAACATGAATACTGAAAGAAGGGAAACTTTTCTTGAAACATCTCACAGCCTCCTGTCCATAAGTGTGGTGCGCTACACACCTATGCACTAGAATCTATGCATTATGGCTTTTCAGACTCCCTAGTACACTGTTGAACCTGGGTCTGATACCAAGTTTGTAATGACCTGAGACTACCCGCTAGTCGTCACATGGTGCTTGCAACCCTGAAGGACAATAAGCTAACCCATGAATAATATGTACTGTGAGCAAGGAATAATAATACTGAAATAATTGTGGAATAATAGGCTGAAATTCCATAAGGTTCAAAACATCTAAAATACCAATAATGAATAATAACATCTGAATCTTAAATACTATCTAAAAATTTAGTCTAAAAAGCCTCTGACTAAAACTGTATAGAAGTGGAGTTAATGGGATATTTTCCCAACTAACTCCATCTACTAAAATACTGCTAAGCTGAAATACTAAAATAAAAGCATATCCTCGATACATGAAGACTCACTGCTAAGCCTACAACTGCAGGCTGAATCTGGCTAAGAATGGTAAGGAACCTAAGCATCTGAACCTATGATATGAAATATCAAAGTGCAAAAAATGGGTATGCAAT
>NW_025837980.1:0-1308 GCF_002878395.1 Capsicum annuum | reverse complement strand
AATACACAAAACCAAATTGAACATACTGATGTCTAAAACATGATAGTCTAGAAAGCCTCTAATTGATAGAACTGTCTAAGTAAGGTGTTGATGGGACATGTCCCTAACTAACTCCAACTAATCAACTGATTAATGAGAAAATAGGTAAATAATCACGTCCTTAAAAGATGAGGACTCACTTCTAACTCTGTTTGTGGATATCTAAAATCTACTGTTGCTTTGGAGCTCGTGTCTCTGAACCTATGGTATAAGACACCATAGCACAAATGCGTTAGTACTTTGAATATACTGGGTATACATATGAGGCAGGATGAATGCATGGGGTTCATATGCATGAACAATAATAATAACTGACTAACTATCATGAGTATGAGAATACATGAATGAGACATAACAATTGACACTAATACTATGATAACATGATTACTGAATCTGAATATAACTGATAACATGAGTGACTATATCTGACAGTCCTAAATCTAATAGAACTATCTGAGTTCTCTACTATATCTGAGTTGACAGTATGTGATAGTCCTGAAATCTAAAGAACTATCTGAGTTCTATTACTGAGACTGATTAACTATATATGACAGTCCTGATTCTATAACATGAAACTATAGGAAGTAGTTACCTAATCGACATGCCCCTGATTCGCCATTATAGCTGAGTTGGGGTTCAATCTGTAACCCCAACTAAAAAGGTTTCAATACCGCGCCACTGGTAAGGACAAGCTGTGGACGACCCTTATCTGATAATGTCCCCTATACGAGAATGGTGGGGCCCTTATCTGACAGTGCTTATCCACCTCATTAACCCTCATCAGATAGTGTTGATATCTCAACCTATGTTGCCTATATAGTTCTGGAATACGAGGATGACTTCTAAGGATCACACCCTCATCTGATAGTGTGTGTCCCCATCCTTGGGTTCACTCGGTGCTAATTTCTACTCCCATCTGAATAGACACTGAACATGATTTAACTAAACTTAATATAGGCTAAGATACTTAAATCTATTGACTAACAAAATACTAATAATATCTGACAATTGGCTGAGTTCATGAGATCATGAAGATTTCCTGAGTCATAAGACTGTCTGAAGTCTAAGGATTCATAGCTTGACTGAGAGTATTGTGAAAACATGACATGGCTCTAGGCACACAGCTAATGTTTCGGGTTCGAGTACCCCCACGACTCAATGGAAGGAAACTGACCAAGCATAACTTACTTGAACATATAACAAACATCATAATCCATAATACATTTATAGAAATATTTCATCAAAACATGTGATAGGCATAACTTGTAC
>NW_025837979.1:0-1332 GCF_002878395.1 Capsicum annuum | reverse complement strand
ATGAGGACACAACCTAAACCCACTCTGGATGCATCACAATACACTACAAACCCATCTGAACCATCTGGAAGAGCTAAAACTGGAGCTGAGGTGAGTCGAGTCTTCAACTCCTGAAAAATCTTCTCGCAAGGATCTGACCACTGAAACTTAACTTTCTTCTGAGTCAATCTGGACATAAGGGATGCAATAAAAGAAAATCCCTTAACAAACCATCTACAATAGCCAGCCAAACCCAGGAAACTCCTGATGATGGAGAGAAAGGGGGAGGCCAGTTTTTTACTGTTTTGGTCTTTTGAGGATCTACTCTAACGCCATCATTAGAAATGATATGGCTAAGGAATGCTACTGACCTTAGCCAAAACTCGCACTTACTAAATTTGGCGAATAGCTGATGATCTCTGAGAGTCTGAAGTATTGTTCTGAGATGGTCTGAATAATCTTTCTCACTACGGGAATAGACTAGAATATCATCAATTAAGACTATGACGAACATGTCCAAGTACTGCTTGAACACACGGTTCATCAAGTCCATAAAAATGGTTGGGGCATTATTAAGACTAAATAACATAACTAAGAATTCAAAGTGACCATACTGAGTTTGAAAAGCTATTTTCGGAATGTCACACTCCCTAACTCTGAGCTGATGATAGCCGAATCTGAGATCTATCTTGGAGAAATAGCTTGCACCTTGAAGTTGGTCAAATAAGTCATCGATTCTGGGAAGAGAATACTTGTTCTTTACCGTGACTTTATTGAGTTCACGGTAATCAATGCATATTCTGAGAGAATTATCTTTCTTGCACACGAATAAGACCGGTGCGCCCCATAGGGAAACACTAGGTCTGATGAATCCCTTATCTAAGAGATACTTCAACTGCTCTTTTAGTTCTTTGAGTTCTACTGGTGCCATTCTGTATGGAGTAATAAAGATAGGCTGAGTATCCAGAAGATGATCAATACCGAAGTCTATTTCCCTTTCGAGGGGAATTCCTAGAAGATCTTTGGGAAAAATATCTGAATATTCATTTACAACTGGAACTGATTCAAGACTGGGAGTCTCGGAACTGGAATCCTTAAATGAAAAAAATGATAGACACATCCTCTAGATATCAATTTTCGTGCCTGAAGAAATAAAATAAACTAATCCTTGAAAGCGGATACAATACCCTTCCACTCAAGGATGGGTTCATTCGGAAACTAAATCTGGACTATTCTATTTCTACAGTCGACTATGACATAGCAAGGATGAAGCCAATCCATGTTGAGAATGACATTAAAATTAGTTATCTCTAATTCAACTAAGTCTGTTGAGGTGACTTTCTAAAATATCAT
>NW_025837978.1:0-1990 GCF_002878395.1 Capsicum annuum | reverse complement strand
GCAATGTCCCAAACAGGATAAGCCATATCTAGAACACACATGAATTGACAAATGTAAAGAAAAGATTTTAAATGTAATACAACGTATACTACCAACTGGTAGATTTACACCGGAAAAAAACTTACCTCAAAGAGAAAGGAATATGCTTTTTGAAGAGAAGTTGAAGGTGTCACACAAAAATGAAAAAATTCAAGAAATAAATAAAGTTGAGTAAAATGAAGATTAAGGAGGGACCTATTTATAGAGGATTGAATCTGGATGTGTCAGGCCAAAAGGCACAACTGTTCAGCTCTATATTATTAATTACATTCAAACTGGTGCCATTTTGTTTTCTGTAAAAAGTCGTGACCTTTTTTTAACATTAATACTTCTCACCTTTTCAAAATGGTTTGAGACTTGATAACAACCGTTATTATTGAGTTATTACAGCAGATGGTCTGTATATGCAACAGATGATCTATCGAATAGATTTACCATCTGCTGCAACAGATGGTTTATATGTGTAACAGATGAGACATCTGTTGTGACAGATGGACCATTTATTGGAGGATATGTTTTGATTTCTTCTAACAGTTGATTCAACAGTTACAATAGATGGAGAATATGATTCATTAGTTGTTTTGAATGTGTTAGATAAAAATTCATAACTCTTCACCTCTTTTTTAATAGTCATCACATGTGTGCAGATGAATAAACATTGTCTGGTCTATCGCAACAGATTTACCATCTGTTGCAACATCTATTGCTACATATATATTATCCATTGTGATAGATGGACCATCTGTTGGAGAAGATGTTTCGATTTCTTCTATAAGCTGATTCTTTAGTTGCAATAGATGGAGAATTTGTTATGTCAGTTGTTTTGAATGTATTAGATAAAAAGTCATGACTCTTCACCTCTTTTTTAACAGTTATCACATGCGTGCAAATGAACAAACACTGTCTGACATGTCTTGATGGGGTAGAAAGAATAAGGTACATGCAAATAAATGGATCCACTTTCATGTACGGGAGTTATGTATTATTGACCAGGCTACCGTGACATACACACATAAAGTACAATGATTTTGTGAATGGAGTTTTTTATCGATTAGAAATTGATCCATCAAACAAGATCCTGTATTATACAGTTTAGTTTGATAGGTATGAACTAATAAGGTCGAAGGGTTCCAAGACAGTGGTGTCGATTCCCTGTTACAATTTAATGATGGTTTATACTCATGTTTTTGTGTCAAGTTTGGGGAAGGGTTCAAGTTTTTTGCGGCAATGTAAATATTCAATAGTGATTGGGCCAATTTTAATGGTGCAATGGACTTCTTGAAAGGCCTCTGAAGACTCTCACTACAGCAAACAACGATATGACCAATAGAAATTTCCCTGGTCTAAATTTATATGAATGGGTTGTTCAAGAAGACTATTATATAGCAAAAGGTTCTTGGGAGAATAATTGTACGGGAAGGGGGAGGTGGAGAATACCATATATCATCTCAGACCTTGTTTAAGAGAAAACACAAGTAACCAAGTAAGGAACTTCTAGTGAATCTAGCCAATGAATTTGACATGATAAACAAAAAAACTGAATGAGCTTCAAATATGGAAGTGCATCCACATATAAGAATCCGTCAGTCGTTGAAGAAAAAAAAGAATGGTTAAGAGGACTAGAGCTAGACACTTTACCAGAGACTGCAACTAGAGAGTGTGGCCTCAATGAAGACTCACAAAGTGCTCGACCAGAACTCTAAGGAAGAAGCTTCGCGAGCACAGGAGATTGGTAATATTTTCAGTCAAGAATAAAAGCTGAACCAACAACTGCAGAAGTAAAAATAAGAGAAGCCAAGGCATCAATTTCTGAAGTCTAACTTGCATGCCATGCCTTCTGTTTGTGGCTATGATCAGGCCAGTAGCAGTAGAAACAAAAAGGTCTAAAGTTAGCCAAAAATCCCATGCCTTATTGTTTCCACTGCCTTTGACCCGACCAGAGCCAAAAACA
>NW_025837977.1:0-1327 GCF_002878395.1 Capsicum annuum | reverse complement strand
AACAGATGTGTCATCTGTTGAAATAGATATGTACATGTTTGTTTATTGGAACAAATGATGTACATTCACCTTCTTCAGCTCATGCTGCTCTTCTGTGTCCCTGGCACACTGAATAATAGTGTAAGACAGAGACAAAGACATTGCAATTTTGATTTTTTCGATGCTTGATAATGCCTTATAAATATCTTTCCTTCTCCTCTTAGCCACCTTGATCTCTAGTGGAGTGTATGGATATGACATCCTCCTTGATGGAATGACACCCCTCTTAGATGTTATTTCTTTTATAGAAGTAGTTAGTGTATTGATAGCATTAATTACTCCATCATGTTGTGCCTTGCAATCTTGACATTTTCATACAAAACATTCGGTAGATATGGCAAAATTTGGAGAAAAATCTGTATAACCAGTATGATCATAATTATAATGGCTTGTTGTTTTAAAAACTATAAGAGGAGTATCATTTAAAAACTAAAATTATTTTTCTTGTGATGGCTGTTGCTCCAAACAATTTTCTTTTATTCCATCAATGACCTTAGGGTTCGATAAAGTTTGCACAGGCCGTAAAGTAAGAAAAAATAGCATCTTCAACTCTCAATTGGTCGGAACAAGCCACGGATGGACAATCTAAAATAAATTAGTACATATATTAGAATGATGATAAAATCAATTAAAATAATTATTAATTAAAATAAAAACTTGATTAAAATTAGACTTAATGCTTTCTTCAGGGGATGAAAAGATCAAGAAATTTTACATTTTTATTAGTTTTGGCCGACAACCATCTCAAGATTTTTGGACAGGAAGCTTCTTCCCGGTAGTTCACTTGTTGTATCAAATAAGGAGTGACTCCAAATGCCCAAGCCTATAACATAACACCAATAAATCAAAAGCATTATTGAAAAAAATGAATCATATCATAATAAAAGAAATATTTACTGTAAAAGACCATGGAAATACATATAAGTTGACTGTCTTTGGTGTTAACGGAGTCAACAAATATTTGAAAGTCATTTTAAAGCTTTCAGAACCCTAAGGATTGCTGTTAAATACCTCAAGATCCTCAAAGAGAGTTATTAAATTGAGGATTATTTAGTTGTTAACGTCTCTCCCCCAAAGAATATTATGTACAAACCAAACCAAGCACAATGATTGTTTGTGCTTCTTTGAAAGTCCTTTACCTTTTAATGCTTCTATCAAATTTTTGTTTTTGAAGCTTGGACGAACAGTGGACACTAGGTCATCATGATCACTCATCTTGCCTTTGCCTTTTTTGGGCGTGTGGGGTGATTTTTTGGGTCAGAGTAGGTATAACTTGATAAGGATAAGG
>NW_025837976.1:0-2972 GCF_002878395.1 Capsicum annuum | reverse complement strand
TATGGATAGAAGCCCAGGGTTAAGGCTTATGAACAACATACTATGTTATTGAACTTATTTTGTTAAATTGATTATCTTGGTTGTTGATTCGTAGGATTAATTGCATAATCATGGTTACCAACCTCTAATCCTTTACCTAAGTTGAACCTTACAACTACATCGTTGAGCAGGGATTTAATAGATTACTTAAGTACTTTACAAATATCATACTACATATGATTCAAGTAAGGCATCTAAGTACATCCCTGTCCTAGACACTAATTTGAATTCCTTATTTGATAATGAAACACAAACCATACTTTGCTTATTCCCATGTTTTATCTTCCTATTCTCCCTCCCGAGATCACAAGGTCGATAATTGATGTATTCTAAGGGTAGCTAATCCTTAAAATAGTTAGAATAAGAACAAACAAACAACCATTAATAATAAGCAATCCAACAAACTTAATTCAAAACAAAAGTAATCATGATCGTGGCCTTAAACCTAGAAAGGAGTTTGAGCCTTTAATGAAAATATTCATCATCCAATCCCTTGGATTGATGATACAAACCATGAAAGAATCTAAAGTAAAAAGATATAAACCCTAAAAGAAGTGTTGAGCATCCCCAAATCTAGTCCAAGACGTCCAAAAGTGATTAAAAACATTTACAAAGTTATATTTATAGCAATAGGATAAGCCCAAGCCGTGTTGGCCAAGGAATCAACTTGCACTCCAGGGGTGAAATGGACCATGCATTGCACGCTGTATTCCATAGAAATGGAGTATGCAACACATTTATATCACACGTACACACTGTTTTGGGTCTCTTCTAAGTCTATTTATGTATAGCACGTGCCCAGATCCCTCCTCACGCTCCTTCACTCTCCCAATACATTTCAAGTGTCCAAATTTGCGTCAAGATGTGTTTTGTGCTTCCGTGATCCATTCCAAGCCTTTTTGAGTTGTTTCAACTTGATTTGATGTTTGTAAACCCTTAATATATCATCATAATACATTGAAAAAGCATACTATATCATTAAAAACAATAATTTAGATCTCAAGACAATGCAACATCCAAGACAAAAAACTAGAAACATGAGCTAAGCATCAATGTTATTCACTTTGATTTCTAACTTATTGTTTTGACTCTTGTCATGATCCAATTGACCTTTGAACTTTACCAACAAGTATTTTCACATATAAATACACAGTATCAACCTTAGGAACTCATTATACACGTTAGAATGTAATACGATAGACTAGACAAACACCTAGCTGAAGCTAGTCACACTAGTTTTCTCGGTTAACTTCTAAATAATCAATTGAATCAAAAATTATGTGGAAACAGTATTAACATTGTAAACACATTCATGGACACTTATATGCACATTTATGTCATTATCACCATATCAAGTACATGAATCATCCTCAAAACAAGGCTAAAGGGGCTACTTAGATGCACATTTATATCATTATCACCACATAAAGTACATGAATCATCCTCAAAACAAGGCTAAAAGGGCTAGAATAACAATGCTACAATGCATAAGTTCACCCAACATCACCACCCCACATTTAAAGTCTTGTTCGTCATTGAACAATTCTTAACTATACGTATCATGAGCTGAAGAGACTCCACACTTCTAAAACATGCAAGATACTCAAGCTAGTTCTACAATAGCAATACATAATGCAAGTTACTACACTAATCATGTTTCAACACAATTGAAAGCTCAAGAACACTACTCAAAAAAAACCTAGCCTCACGAATTGACTCACCTAGTTGGCAAACTCATTCTTATTTCTCAATCAAGGATATCGTACAAATCACCTACATTCATCAAACATATGCCCCTTACAACAAGAGAGTTACCCATAATTATTCACAATAATGCAATTTATAATATGATAAGTACAAAAATCAAATTATGCTTACTCTCTCAAAGAATTCACAAGTTACACATAATGAACCATAAGATTTCCCTTAGTTTAATGCTCCACTAATATTGGAATGTAAAGCTTAGGATCAATTAGGACTTTTTCGGGTTGTATGTAGGGTAAGGGATGGGTAGGAACTATTTTGGTCAAGAATAGTGACTAACCTCTCTAAGCGTTTTAATACACTACATTATACACTTGAAACCAATCTCTAACAACCAATTTATACTTTTTCATCTACCCATAACTTTTGTTTTTGCCCCATCTCTTTTAAGCATTTTCACAAACACTTGGTGGACGCATAGTTTACTACCACAAGAATCAATTTCTCTTTTTTACAACCATGGAAATATTTCTAGCATGCATTATATCATATCCATCAACCATATATCAAATATAAACACCAATAACTATTACCTTAGGGCATCAATTTCACCTTTTTCTTCTTCAATTTCTCACACTCCTTACTAAATTAATTATGGTCTATCAAAGAAGGGATTAGGCTACTTGTAAGGTTGCCAAAAAAAGTTAAAGGCTCAATGGGGGTTAAATAGGATTAAGTACAAGGGTAGGAAAAATAAAGGTATAAAACAAGGCTATCAACAAGTACAAGAGTCACATAAATGAGCCTAAGAGCCTTAAAAATTATAATTCACTTAATCAACATACTTTTACAAACAAACCCACTTGCACCATGCAATCAAAAATAGCACCAACTCAAATATCTCACTTATTCCTATCCTATTTTTTTAAAAAAATTAAGCCAAAAATTAGAAATTTCCTTACCCCACACTTAAAAATCCACTTTATCTCCAAAGTGAACTTTTTAAAGTAAGAGATAGAATACTCCCTGAGGACTCTAGGCCTAGCTAGTAGCATCTTTTCAAATAAAGGAGATCCATAGGACCCCATACCGACTCCTTGCCATACTTCTTAGCCCAAGTTTATGGTACTCAAACTTCCCATTAACCTGTGACTCAACCAAAAACAAAAACTATGTGAAGTGAAAACAACTAAAAACTAAAAAGTAAACATACCTTATCTTGGGTTGCC
>NW_025837975.1:0-1235 GCF_002878395.1 Capsicum annuum | reverse complement strand
AGGTAGAGGTATGGACTGCGTACATCTTACCCTCCCCAGACCTTACTTCGTGGGAATACACTGGGTTTGTTGTTGTTGTAAATTAAAGTTATGTCAGATGTATTAAAATAACAACAACAACAAACCCAGTTTGTTCCCACAAAGTGAGGTTTGGGGAGGGTAAGATGTACACAGTCCATACCGCTACCTCCGAAGAAGTAGAAAGGCTGTTTCCGATAGACCCCCGGCTCAAGATAAAGAATAGGCGACAAAGAGATGGAATACATAACAGAAAAAACGTAAGGAATAATAAAAAGTAAATCAGAGCAATACGAGAATACGAAAGATACGACAACACGAAATAAGCAGATAGCAACTGAGAAAATAAGAATGGGACACCCACGTATAAGTAACACACTCCCTGCCATAAATACATATAGACACAGACCTAAGGTTACTAACCCAGCTACACAAGATCTCTCCTGGTGGCTTTCTACAACCCACACCCTCCCGCTAGCCTTCTACCCTTATCCGCGACCTCCACACCTTCCTATCTAGGGCCCTGTCCTCAGTAAGCTGCAGCTGCTCCATGTCATGTCTGATAATCTCCTTCCAGTATTTCTTCGGCCTACCTCTACTCTTCCTGAAGCCATCCAATGCTAGTCTCTCACACCTACGCACTGGGGCATTCGCGTCCCTTCTCATCACATGTCCAAACCATCTCAGCCTTCTTTCCCGCACTTTGTCCTCCACCGAAGCCACTCCCATCTTCTCCCGTATAATCTCATTCATAATCCTGTCCCCTCTAGTCAGCCCACACATCCAACTTTTAGTGGCATTAGATGATTCTTCGTGAGGCTTATAGCTCCAGATACTCTATTCACCCCGGGATAACTAAGATATATAGGGATTTGAGGCAGCATTATTGGTGGAGTGGTATGCGAAGAGATATAGCAGGGTTTGTGGCTTGATGTCTTTGTTGTCAGCAGGTAAAGGCTGAGCATCAGAGACCTGGTGGATTGCTTCAGCAGCTACCCATTCCCGAGTGGAAATAAGAGCGAGTTACTATGGATTTCATAGGTGGATTTCCTCGTACATCGTATGGTTTTGATAGCATTTAGTTCATCGTGGATCAATTGACTAAGTCTACACATTTTATCCCCATTTGAGCTTCCTACAGTGTCGAGAGGTTAGCTCGTGTTTACATTTAGGAGGTGGTTTGCCTACATGGGGTTCCTGTGTCCATTATTTCTGAT